>NW_022476011.1:0-152270 GCF_009193645.1 Aspergillus pseudonomiae | reverse complement strand
TTTTTTTTCCTTTCTCATAACCTATTACTTGATTTCGTTCTTTGTGTTATATTATTAGTCTTTGATGTGTATTGAATTAAGCTTTCATGTTAGTTTGAGCAATGGGAAATGTTGGAAAATGCTAGGTTCAGCTTAGTATATAGGCTCTAGGTATAGCCGCTGGTTCTTCAAGCTAGTTATAGACAAAATGGACCAGTTGAATGGTGACTTGGGCTTTATTCTTCTTAAAGCTTAATATGAAGCTTTAAACAAGCCTCTAGGTTCAGGATGACTTAGTATGCAAAATGAGAGCCTGTTTACAAGAAGTCTTATACAGAGGGTCTGGGAAACAAAAGTTTAGGAGACTAATTACACAGCTTGCCATGCTGAGAGATGCTCCCAAAGACAGCCTATACGACCTGGACAAGGATGGTACATTTGTATTGCAAGTTGTAATCAGTATTCATCAATATGCTAAGTGTTCGCTTGTTCTAATCACATAACCCAAATCCCATTACCATTAGTAGTCATTTGATCATTACCAACCAGATCCAGCGCCAAAAAAAAAAAGAAAGAAAGAAAAAAGGCCAAGGGAAAGGAAAACGCTATATACAAGACTCAAACAACGCGCTTAGTACAAAGTCTTCAACGCCGACAAAGGTAAGTTAGGATCATATTTATCCCAAACGATCTTATTCTTCTCATCCAGATGCGCGCCCTCATCCGTAATCGGAATAATCGGATCCGTCCCCAACACCTCCTGCTGACTGAATCCCCACTTATCCCTCGGGATCCAGATTGTTGGCGTGGGTGACGTGATACACGGCTCGTAGTAGGCGTTGGCGCGTTCTTCTTCGGAGTATTTGATCTCGACGTCATCGCGGCGGACCTTCCGACGGAGAGCGGCGTAGTCGCGGTAGAGGTTCGGGTGAAACCATTTCCAGGCGGCTTCCCATCTGCTGCGCGGGCCGAGGAAGTGGGCTTCTTCTTTGCATTGCTGGGCTTCTTCTTCGGCGTCGAGGGTGCGGGGAAGGAAGTTGTTGAAGGGGGCGAGGGCTTCGTTGAGGGACATGTGGGCTAGAACAAAGAGGATGGCGAAGAGGACCATTATGATTAGGGGGCCAATTGCGCCTTTAATGGCGAAGAGGCCGATCATGCAGACGGCTGCGAGGTAGATGCCTGTTAGGAGGTGTTGGAGGGCTCGGGGGTAGACGAGGCCCTTGGTGTCGATGCGGGGGTCGTAGACGAAGAGGAAGTTGTAGCGGTAGGCTTGGTAGACGAGGTAGAGGCCGACGAAGGCGAAGCCGAGAATGAGAGGTGCGATGCAGGAGTAGGTCAGGGCTGGGGAGTTGTTAGTCTTGCCTTGTTTTACTGAGTGTAGGGAATGGATGCAGTGTGTGAACGTACCGATCACGCCCATGTTTGTGAACACAGGGAAGATGTTACCCCAGCTGATACCGCTGAGAGCGGACCATCTTTCATACAAACGTCGGGGAGAGCGATCGAAAAAGGTGGTGATGAATTTGAAGAATAAGGCTCCAGCAACCTGAACCAAAGCCATAGAGCTCATAGTCAATCCTTGGAGCAGAAAGTAAGAGATATAGAAATTGGTTGCCTTAGGGAGGTTCTCCGCAAGAAGATCCTTGGCGGACAAAGGGTCTTTGATGATTTGTGTAGTTGCAGCGGATGCTGCTGAAGTCAACGTCGTGACCAGGAAGACCTGGACCACCTGGAAGCAAAAATGGGCACTCTGCGTGAATAGTTCCACGCGAGAAGAAGATGGCACACCGGATCGTCGGGCACAGACTATATGAGGCAAAGGTTAGAGCTGTAGTACGCGAAGGGGGTATGCATAACCAGGACATACTTCGACAAATAATTGGCACCAAGGACATCAGCATAACTAGTGCCGCCGATGGCAACAGTCCTGCAATTACACCCTTTATTGTCTCTGGCAGTAAGTCGATCCAATGCAGAAATGGAATCATGTCGGAAAGGTATGTGATGTTTGAAATAGTACCCACAAGGGCAGACGGGATCGACCAGAAAATGACAAGCGCAGCAATACCACCCTTAACCGCGAACTTTCGCACAATGCGTTGCCACCAGCTGAGATTCAATGCAGACCAGACAACTTCTCTTGGGGAAATACCAATGAAGCGAGGGGTCATATGGAGTGGTTGGTGATGAGACAAAGTCTGCAATGCAATCTGGGCGGCGGACTGGGTGTCAAATTCGATGAAGACTGCAGAAAGAGTCTTCATCTCCCCATCTTTATACTTTTGTTGTAGATGATTAACCTCCTGCGAAACCTCCACAAGCTGCTCCCGCAACCACTTGATCGTATCAACCTTTTTCCCAAACCACTTGAGGCGATGAGTTGGTCGCCGGATGCCATGAAACATCGGCGAAGTGCCTGATTCACTTTCAAGAGATGTATCAGATGGGATGCGGCCCTGTCTCAATGACTTCAGGCGCACCGAATTCGCTGATCGGATTATTCTTGTCTCTGCGCTCTCCAAGCGGAAGGCCAACTTGTCCCTTTTGCGTACCAACTTGTCCAACTCTTTACAGTCGGTAGTGATCCATATCCGGTGAATGGAGTCACCAAACACTTGGCGCAGCTTCTTCTCGTTCTTATATTCATCAGGGACTGACATGAATAAAACTGTCCTGGAGGAGATCCGGTTTACATAGGCGGAGGAGTTGAGATACGCTTGACGAAGATTGGCATAAAATATACTCTCACGCGTTACCACGTAGAAGACGAACGCTGTTAAGAGGGGTTAGCTACTCTCACTTTCATAAGATCAGCGTTTACTTACTGAAAAAGACGATCGCCATCACGACATGAGCATAATAGCGCTTTGGGTTTTTCACGTTGCTAAAACTCAATGCATCTAGCTGAGTGTTCCCTGCACCGCCAGTTGCATGGATAGGAAGCAAGACGGGCCATGTAATCAAGCATCCCGTGAAACATGTAGCACACAGTACTCGAAGGAATCGAAGGAAAAGATAACCATCCATAGACGAGGAATGAAGGACGTGTGCATCAGATATTTTGAAAAAGTGCCCGAACCAATTAATGAAACCTGAGGGCAACTGTGGACTCCGTTCACTGCAGAATCGGTTAGTATCGATGCGCAGACAGCGGGTGGTCCATATTGACTTACTGCTTATGCCAATTGGGCAAGTGTGTCCTAGGCGCGTACCACCGAATTTGAGTTCGCCGACAGATCAAGAACAGACCGAACCAAAAGACTGCGATTATCAAAGCAGGAACTAATGTAGTGACAAGTGCGGAAAGAGATGTTGAATCTTTGACACCAAGATTTTCCATAGCCTCGGAAGTCGTTGAGGAGGCATTACCCCTGGAAGACCCTATGTTTGGGTCATTATCAGGGTTCTGTCAGTAGCAGGATTAGCCTCATTCGTATCTCAGTTTTGCTCTCTGTGCTCGTCACGTACAAGGAGGTCTGACCGCTTGACAAGCAGATCGAATAGTGTCGCTTCAACCATGATCGCTATCAGAAAGCTAGCTCATGGCCAGCTGGATCAATTCTTGGTCGATACTTGGAGTTTGGATTCTACGACAACATTGCACAACCGTCGGTTCAGGAACAACATGGAGCTAATCGCGTCAACATATATGCTCTGACGGACCGACCCACGCTCATGACTAAAATATGCAACCCAGCTTGTCGAACCTGTCAGTCAAAATGGGGGGAAGGCACCCGAGGCTAAAGTATGTCGACTTGCAGGTTGACAGGAGTGCTATTGGCGGACCGGCCGAAACTAAACATCAATGGGAATGTGTGTGAAAGGATAAAAATGTTGATTCTCTCCAGGTACGACCTTTCTGATTGGTGGGTCACAAACAACAAGAGGGCATCAAACCCACAGTGACATGTTCGTGTGGGCTGCAGCTCGCTCCGCGTGGTAAAAGAGCCGGCCTGGAGCCCTGGACTAACTGGAAAGGTTCAAAAATTTCGGTGGAACAGGCATTAGGGATCGGCTACTGGGAACACGGACCCAGAGAGACCGTCGTGATTTAGTAGTCGATAGTTTCCCATAAGCTTGAGGGTGGTTTGTCCAATCACCATAGGGCATTAGTATAGTGATCGCCGATCCTTAAAACTCTGCTAAAAGTACCGCGAAGGAAGGAATGTCTGCCACTGGGTTTCGAGTGAGCTTCTGAAATTCCCTGCCACACCACCTCGCATTGTTTGGACGTCTTATCGACATTAGCCTACTTTTCCACCTTGCGTCGTCATGAATTTTTTTCTTTCTTGCCAGCCACAAGAGTTCTCCACGTCGTGAATTGTGGGTTGGATGCGCTAATCAGATGCAAATCGCCACAGGGGTCAAGAAGGAACGCGAGTCCTCTTAGCGTAATCTCTATCCATCGCGATTATTTCTTGAGATTAGCCGTGCCTGGCGCATATCATTGGCCATGACATGTACCAAGTGGGCTCTAGCACTAAAAAGGCATGTAGACGAAAGAAGATCCGTTCCATGGGTCGAGCGACAACGGATCCGATCCAATCAGTTTAGCAGCACTGGTGTCAACAAGTCTGGACGTGAGCCCTCGGTGGAGACGTAACGCAAGGGATATGTACTTTTTTTGGCATCTGAACAAGGAGCAAAATACAACTCCTCTAACTCGTGGTGGCTCGCTTAGATGGTAACGGCAGACAATGGAGTTGTGGTCTTGCATGAAAGGTAAAACAAGAAAACAAGAAACCATGGTTGGGCTCAGAACTTCACATGGCTGGAACCATATTCCGGCTGACTGTTAAATTAACATCTGAGACATGCTGGCTCTAATATTGAGGTTCCGAATCAACTGCGAAAAGAGGGGAATGAGAGAAAAAAAAAAGCAAAGTGAGGGCCGAAGCCCACCTTGAGTGATTTCCTTTTTGCGCCTAGACTCTCTGGCATCGTGACATGCAGATTTATTACTACATACTGTCCCCACTCAATATAATAGTTCATCAGGTTGGTAGGCAACCATCCAGGAAGAGAACACCGTGTGTGCAGGGTATGACATTCCTAATGTTCGGCTAGAATGAAGCACTCAGCTCGAACGCTTGTAAATGCGAGGCTCACCAGGAGCAGTCGAAGCAGGGAACATTCTTAGGCATCATTCCACCCGTGCCCATCCCACTTGAAATATGATTTGTCAAATAGCCTCAACTCGGGTTGTCTTTCATTTTGCGGTAAGGCCCAAGAGAGACAGACGTACGGAGTTGAGAAGCAAGACAAGTCCGCGTTCCGGACTCGTCCGTCTAGATCAGACATATCAGCCCGTTAAAGTTTATATAGTTTCTTGATGCAGCCGATAACAGGTATTCATCACCTTCATAGAGCCTGATCCTTACATGGCATAGTAACCAAATAGCTCAAGAATTGCGGTGTCTGCAAACTATCAGAGTTCATGCATCCCCTGAAACGAACGTTGGACATTGTTTCACGTCAACTGACTTCGAGGCGACCTGAGTCCCTAGCATACACGACGGCATGTTCCCTTCGCTTGCAATGTAGATGCGATAGGCTCCCGTATTACATTCTTCTCGGGTGCATGTTCATCTGACAACTTGACAATGGACCTTGGCTCCTTGAGAGCCTTGCCATAACAAATTTGTACATTACATGTTGAAGAGCGCTGTCAACACAAGCCCGTTCTGACGTAGATATTCGTATGCAGATATACCCGTACTCCTTCGTTTCTTTTGGCTCGTGTATAGTGTAGTATTTTCCAGCCTCCCTGCGATGCTAGGCAAGGTATAATCTAGATCCAAATCCTGAGTACGCCGAGGAGTATTAGGCGGTGAAACACGGCAGTATACAATGACCGACAGCAACTTGATGTTGACCATGGCTCAACTTAACAAAAATCATCCGGAGAGATGTCCTTTACTAACAAAGAGCAACGGATGAGTACGGATAGTATAAACGATGACTCTGGCTCCCACACCATACTGCCCCCATTTGAATCAAAGCAACCGTTTCCCCCTCTCTCAGCAGATGATCTAGCAACCACCTCTCAAGATGCGCCAGATACCAGCTTTACGGAAGACGATCCAGACATAACATCACCAGACATTGAGGAGGACGATTACGATGCGAACTTTCAATCACAGTATTCTCTAGACGATCAATTGTTGTCTGATGCGTCTACAGACGAATCGGACGGACAATCGCCGGAAGACGATGGCATCGAGATACACCCATTTCGTCATTCTTCAAGTTCACTTCACGGTCCCAATGCATTCGCTCCCCCTTTCTACAATAGGCCACCGACGCCTCTGCCGCCCTCTCCTTCTCTGACCTCTCTTCTGCGACCTCCTTTCTCCACAACCACTTCCCGGCCAACTACCCCTGACAGTTCTGATGTCGAAACACCGAACGATACAGAAGCAGCGGTTGCGAAGTCCGCGCGTCGCGCGACGACTGTTCCTCGAGCAAGTCCGAAGGTCCCCACATATGAGTATTACGGTTTCGTTCTATATCTTGCCTCTTCATTGGCATTTTGTAAGTGCAAAACAGTGGCTGCTGTACATGGGATTTATATAGAAAGTGCTGACAACTCCTCGCAAGTGTTATACATTCTCTGGTCCTATCTCCCAAAACCATTTTTACACCAACTTGGAATAACCTACTATCCGACTCGATGGTGGTCACTAGCGATTCCCGCGTGGCTCGTCATGACCATTGTCTACATCTACATTGCGCTCGCCTCGTATAATACCGGATACATGACGCTACCGATGAACAGCGTTGAGAACATCGTGGATGAAGTGGCGAATGTTGCTGTGATAGATGGTAAGGGTAGAAGACGACCTGGCGGCGCAGCCAAGATGAAGCCGGGTGCAACTTCATACCAAATCATGGGCCCGCAGAATAGAAAAGTTAACTGGAGGGAAATCTGGAGTGAGGGCACTGATGCCGTCTTGGATGTCCCTGTGGGAGGGGTATGCGAAGTGCTATACGGCCAAGGACGAGATGATGATGAGGTATGCGAGGAATATGACTTCATTGGTTGAAGATAGTGTTGAGTAGTATATATAGCGATTTAGCATAGCACATTAATGTTGATACCCCTTATTTGTTTGTGCCCCTGTGATTGGAGGTTCTTATTGCGTCAACTTGATTATAACAGATGTAGAAGAGCCTTTACTCACTAGACAGTACAATGTGTACAAATTAAACGAAACATTATGTCTCTATACTCAGATGGCTGGTTATATAAATTATGCTTTTGCAATTGCGATGTTGATCGCTTCCACCCTGTTTGGACTTTCCAAAATATATATCGGCAATCTTGCCCTCGACAGACATTGGTCATCAGATGGCAACCTCGTTGCGAAATGATGATACTCATACAGATTGCATAATTGATTGCACACTTTCTCTCACTTACCACATGCTGTTATACAATTAATGCGCCTTCTATCATGGATAATCCATCATTCTTCTTTTCATCCGGACGGCATACTATATCCCACCAATCAATACTTCCTTCAGGTTTCGTTATCATCACGTGAAGTGGCGATACGAGCTATCGATAACGCGCCCTTGAAAGACTCACCTTTACAGTCACCATTCTTACATTCCCGAGGCGCGGCAAGAGCTCTAGAAAAGTTCGTCGTCCAAGATGGCAGACCGTTTGACTCCGCCGCCGCAAACAGGAGGCTCAAAGCCCGGTGAGCTCCCGCGCGCACCGCTGACGCCGGAGCAGTTGCGGAAAATTGTATATGCCCCCGACGCGATCTACTGATACCTGGCTGACATCGGCCGATGTATAGGAAATAAACCGCATGAAAGCAAAAGCCATACGGGAGCAACGGGAGGCGGAGGCTCGGACATCGGCTGAGGTTGGTGGTGCCGCGCAATCTACGAAAGGAGGGGTTAAGCGGTCCTATTCCTCCATGACGGCTGAGACGCCTGCTACGGTTCGAGATGCGACTTCGGCGGCCCGTCCGCTTGATTCAATCAAGCCTGCGCGGAACTTTACGAAATACGTTGAGTATGACTTTAGTAAGATGACGGATACGAAGGGAGGGTTTTTGACGGAGGAG
Organism: Aspergillus pseudonomiae; assembly: GCF_009193645.1. Lineage (NCBI taxonomy): Eukaryota > Fungi > Ascomycota > Eurotiomycetes > Eurotiales > Aspergillaceae > Aspergillus > Aspergillus pseudonomiae. The sequence goes on along the minus strand of NW_022476011.1, from coordinate 144,210 downwards.
GATGATCCCTTTAATAAGGCGCTGCATGTGAAAGATGGAAAGGAGGAACAAAAACCGGCCAATATGACGCAGAAGGAATGGGAGAGACAGCAGTTACTCGACTCTCTTCGTCGAAACCGGACTGGTCCTTTTGAACCAGCCCTCAGCGTGTTGGATGACAAAAACAAGCAGAAGAAATGTCGTGAGTGTGGAAGTCTGGAGATTGATTGGAAGTGGGAGCAGGATCTTCGGTGTTGCGTATGCCACGCCTGTAAGGAGAAGTTCCCGGAAAAGTACAGTCTTCTCACGAAGACAGAAGCAAAGGAGGATTATCTTTTGACAGATCGTGAGTTTATCGGTGGCTATATGCGTGGATGCGCACTGAATACTGACTTAATATTAAGCCGAACTCAAAGACGAAGAGCTTCTGCCCCATCTTGAAAAACCCAACCCTCATAAGTCAACCTGGAACAACATGATGCTTTACCTTCGCTATCAGGTTGAGGAATATGCCTTTTCGGCGAAGAAGTGGGGCTCTGCTGAAGCACTAGATGCCGAGTTTGAGCGACGCGAGAATGAGAAGAAGCGACGGCGAGAGGCCAAGTTCAAGTCAAAACTACAAGATTTGAAGAAGCGCACCCGCGTCGATGCCTATCGCCGTAACCGTCAGGGAGCAGCTGGGGGAAGCTTCGGTGATGACCTGGGCAATGGTGGAAGACATGTGCACCAATGGGGTCGGTCAATTGAGAATCCAGACACTGGAATCGGAGTCAAGAAGTGTGTGGATTGTGGGATGGAAGTGGAGGAGTTAGAGTTCTAGCTGATGCAATTGTCCTGTATAATGTAGAGTAGTAGTATCTAATGAGTCACGACCTTATGAGAATTATATGAGTGGATACATTTGGTTCACTGACAACGGTGCAAATTAAAAATAGTGACACGTTATGATCGCGATAGTTTATTGGGAGAACTTTTGAACAGGTCAAAAACCAACGGTGCTAAGGATCAGTTGGGGGCGATGATTGGCGGTCTGAACAGGTCAGGTCCAGTTCCAGCTGTACTTCAGATCATGTCCTGTCAGTCCACTTCCCCTGAGGGAAGTACCTCACTTTAAACGTGCATTTAATGAGGAAATATTGACTTGGGGATGTTTATGGCCAGTTCATCCTTTTCTCAACCCCTGACCACCACTTGATGAGGCTGGGAAAATAAACAACCCCCCAGCGCTAAAGGCGGTTAAGCCGCGTGGGCGTCTAAGGAGCCAACGAGAACACCGCAGCATTTCCCCGACCTCAGCAGCGCAGGAGAACGCGCACCAGTCCAAGGCCACCTCTCGGCTCGACTTCTTTTGACGTCTACTCGAATTCCGACGAACGAATTTCTCCGCCTTTTCGATTTTACCCATTGTTTTCGCTTCCACCGGTGTTGACACGGCCCGGGGAACGCTGTTTCCTGCCGCTGTCGCCCGTCCCGACTTTTGTTGGCATTACACCAAGAAAGTTTATCGCTGTGGGCACAACTTCACCGAGCTATCCACACCTCAAATTCAACCCTACGACCTCGAAACTACCTTCCATTGATAATTCACGGCCTCCGTAACCCTGATCGTTGATTTCGCATGGCTTGGCAATCGCCCTCGGCCATGGTCGGGGCTGGAGGCTATGGCGGACCCGGGGACGGGTCCTCCAACGGCGGGCAACCTCAGGGGACGGAGTATACATTACAAGGTGTGTCTTTTATTTGAAGCTTTTTAGAGACACAATCTCGAAATGATATTGACACTAATCGATTTTGGGGTACGGCAGGCGTTATGCGCTTCCTGCAGACAGAGTGGCATAGACACGAGCGAGACCGCAATGCATGGGAAATCGAGCGCGCAGAAATGAAGTCCCGCATAGGCAAGCTGGAAGGTGACGTGCGCACAAGCAAGCGTATGCAAGAGTCCCTGGGTAAACACGTTAGGCTACTCGAGGCCGCGCTGAAGAAGGAGCGCGAAAAGGTCAAGAAGCTTAGCAACAACGAGAAGGTTGAGGACACCAGGGATCCCAAGGATATCGCTCGGGAGAGTATAAGTGCCTTGAAATGTATGATGATGGCCATTGCTGTTGACGCGCTATGTACTGACCGAGTTCCTAGCTCAACGTCCCAAGCCGCCCATAGAGCTCAACGAAGCCGAGCTGAACGACAATCAACCTGACTTCCGGCAAGAAAATGAGCGGGAGAAATCGCGCCTTTATTTGTCCAAATGCTCCCAAGAAGTGACCTACCACGTTATCCCTGCATCGCACCCTCCCCCCGAGCTTAGCGATCCGGAACTCCCAAACCATATCTACGGAAACCAACAGCTGTCGCAGCAGGCCCTGGAGGAAGCATACCACATTCAGCAGCAACGTCAAAAGCAACAGCAACAGCAGCAGGCAAATCACATGATGGCACGGGAGGTATCTCTTCAGAACCACCAGCCCATTGTGGCCCAGTACCCTGAGAGTTCAGGAATCGCTCGCCAGCCAAATCAGTTTGGCCTGCCTCCTGGTTCTAGAGATGCCTTGGAAAGGAAACCTTTGGAACCTCAGCAGACCCCAGCCACTGCGGTTGACAGTAGAAAGCAGGTTCCCGAACATACAATTGTGGATGAGCGCACTGGTGCTGAGAAGCAAGTATACGATGTGTACGGTGCACAAGGAGGGGCTAAAGAGGAGATACAGCCACAACAAGCAGAACAACAACAACAAGAGGACTCAGATGGCTGGAACTTTGACGAACCGTCCGAAAAAGAGCCCCCAACTGAACCAATGCCGCCTCATCGGCCAGACGTTGATGCTTTTCCTAACGCCAACTTTGTTCGATCGAAATCTCCTCCACACCCTGGATCGCTCTCCCATAGACGAAAAAGCTCGGGGGCTAGGAGTAAGAGCGAGGCATCGAGCGACAGCATCGGAGGAGCAGCCCAGAAACCGGACACTAACTTCAAAGTTAGATTTGCTCTGCGCGGGCACCTGGATGTCGTCCGCTCTGTGATTTTCACCGGTGGTGGTAGTCCCTCAGAGCCAGAAATCTGTACTTGTAGCGATGATGGCACGATCAAGCGATGGATTATTCCGGCAACATACGGCAATTTTGGCTCTCATAATGCCAATTCGAGCAATGATCTGGATATAACTAGCTATTTCACACACAGAGGGCATGTTGGTGCCGTCACAGCGTTAGCCGCTTGCTCTCCTTCTCGAGATTTCTCTAATGGTGGCCGCGCTTTGGGTGACGGCTGGGTATTCTCCGGTGGCCAAGATGCCAGTGTGCGTGTCTGGGAACGAGGAAGGATTGACCCTAAAGCCACACTCGATGGTCATACAGATGCTGTATGGGGTCTTTGTGTCCTTCCCGGAACTACTGGGTCTGTGTTTGGAGATTCTTGTGGTCATTACGGGGGCCCTGATCGGATATTGTTGGCCTCTGGGGCTGCGGACGGTCAAATACTGATATGGGCAGTTAGCGCCCCCCCTCAACTCTCCTCGCCGCAAGCAGGGAACAGACGAGCTGGAGGAAGCCGGAGGGCAAACTCGATTTCGTCCGGTTCAAACTTCCCATCCTCGCCGCAACCTAGTATGGCTACTTCAACACCGTTCCACTACACTCTTATTCACAAGATCACACGGGAGGGTTACCCCTCGCCGACCTGTATTAGTCCGTTGTCACTTGCCGGTGTAAACTTTGTGGTGTCCTTTTCGGACGCTTCGATCGTTGTCTATGACACGAGGACCGGTGAGGAAATTGTGGGCATGGCGAGTCTGGAGACGTACGATGGCACTCCTTCCACAGGTGTCAACTCCGTTGTAGCAAGTACGGTTGGATTCGACGGGTCTGCTGGCCTTGATCCCAGCCGCATCTCAGGCGAAGAAGAGGTGGTTCACGGCGCCACTGGCTCAAGTGGTGTGGAGGGTGTCATAATAAGTGGCTATGAAGACCGGTACATCCGTCTTTTCGACGCTAATAGTGGTACGTATTATATCTTTCGAGATGGGAAACAAAGCCGGGTTACTAATGAATGGAATAGGACAATGCACTTACACTATGCTGGCGCACCCGTCTGCTATTGCGTCACTTTCCCTATCTCCAGATGGACGCGAACTGGTGTCGGCCGGCCATGATGCCAGTCTGCGGTTCTGGAACCTCGAGAAACGCAGCTGCACCCAAGAAATCACCAGTCACCGGTTGATGCGTGGTGAAGGCGTGTGTTCCGCCGTCTGGAGCCGCGATGGCCGATGGGTCGTTAGCGGCGGCGGCGATGGTCTGGTTAAGGTCTTCTCGAGGTAATCTTCGAGATAACGAGGGCTTCTACTGTCGATGTATGATTTTATTCTTATATTCGAGCTGATATTCTTCTTATGCCGTATTTCTTGGACGCATGAATGGATGAGCGCTTGGCGAATTCTTGAGCATTTCCAGTGATCTCTTACCTGGCATATGTTCCTTTCTACACGTGTGGTTATAGTTTCTTTTTATCTTCATAATCCTCTATACCTTTCCAATTTCCCTAAACATATCCCCCCTGCATTGCTGTTACTATTACTACCCCGGCTTATATGAAATGACGAAGGGTGTCATTTGTGCGTTAGAGTTTTCATTATCTTCTTGTTCCCACAACTGGTTACATTTGCGATTCATGTACCCCTGTGACCCGTTATTTTGAGGTGCTTTGGCATCATGTGTGATGGCTACAACGGCGTACCTTAAGCCGCCGCTCCCCTAACCCTTGTTAGCAGTCTTAAACCATGATGGTCCGCAGTTTGGCCTCTTCACTCATGCCCTGTAATATAGTTTTCTTTCTTTCCCGTTCTGAGGGTCTTCCACTGATCCCAACATGGATTCCTTTCACTGTCGCCGATATACCGTTGGGAATGATGCTAGACACTACAGCAATAGGGCAACCGGGATTCGATTCTAATCTACTCAGCTAGCCATTGAATACCACAATTTGTGTCATTATAAGGAATTCTACAACACGCTTATTGATTTCATGAGTAGGAATATCCGACATCGTATCGGGGATCTTATGTTCTCATAAGAAAAGGTATCATAACACAACACCCAAGTCATACAAACCCAATCACCGACTCGAACTCCAAGCCTCCTTAAACAAGTTCCGCAACCTCTCCGCCTCTTCATTATCCTTAATCCTCTGCGCCAGGAATCCCTCCAGATCCTCCCAGAAATCCTCCGTCTCCAGGACACTCTCCCCACTAGGTCCAAGAGCAGCCTTCGGCGACGCACCACGATCCACCATCTCCTGATCCTCATCGACAACCTTCGCACCGCCCATAATCATAACACCAAACTCAACCTCCTTCCCACCAGCCAGCATCTCCGGCTCATCAGCCAAGATCTCGGAGATGGTCTTCCCCGTAACCGGCTTGCGCTTATACAGGATCTTGATCTTGTCCAGCGGAATCTTGTTCGACTGAGCGTCGGCCACACGGTCCCGCACTGCATCCTTGAGGTCCTGAACGGAAGTCGTGGAGATAGGCTTGTTGGAAAGCTTGATTTCGAGGACAGGATTCCGCGCGGATTTTAAGTTCACGGTGATTGATTTGGCTGAGCCGGGGGCTTGAGCCTGTTTCACTTTCTTGGGCATTTCGGGGTGGGGGGCTGGCATGCGGGGGAGGAGGTACTGGTTTGAGACATGTTTAGCATGGACATCATACTTGGGCAGCTGGGTGTCAGATGTCTGAGATGTATACGTACAGGGACTCGCCCGACTCGCTCTGGATCAATGACATAGTCGGCGGGGAGCTTAATGGGACGGGAGTCGAGGGAGGAAAGGTATGATTTGATGAAGTTGACTTCTGCCATGGCGGCCGCAGGTCCGGAGGTGTACATCGTAAGTCGATTGTATAAAGATGAGGAAGGCAACCGAGCGATTTGATGCTGTGTCACATTCAGTTAGACATCCCGCATTTTGCCCGATTGGGTTGGTGGTGAAGCTGACTTGCGCTATCGGGTTGCTGCCTGAGGCACAAGACAAAGCTGGTTCCCGTTTACACCGCCTGCCAGGAACTATCTGCCGATGTTGACCGCCCGGAGAAAAAAAAAGTGAAAGGTAAAAAAAAGTTTGGATTCTTTTGGAGAACATACAGTGTTATACCCTCTTTTTCTTGTTTTATTCACCCACAATACACCACTTGTCGCAATGGGTAGGGGTCGTCGTATGAAGAAGCAGGGCCCTCCGGCCCCGCTCGATGAGTCTAAGATCACTATGCTTAAGAAGCGCAAGGCTGGTGAGACTGTATCGAAGGCGGAAGCGGGCAAGAAGCGGAGAAGAGCCGAAGTTGAGGAGGAGCCTCTGAAGGAAGCGCCGAAGAAGAAGGTCAATGCGGCTGTTACTAGCAAGAGCAAGAAGGAGGTTGCTGTGCCGGAGACCAAGGGCAAGAAGAAGGCTGTGGAACAGAAGAAGCCCACTTTTATGGATTCGAGCGACGAGGAGGAAGACGAGGAGATGTCGGATCTTGACAACGAGGAAATGCTGGATGATGAGTTCGATGATCTCGATGGCGTTAGCGATGGATCAATGGACAGCCAGGATGAGGGCGCTTCAGAGGATGATGACTCGGTTATGGATTCGGACGAGGAAGATCATCCACGCCAGGCGATGTTCTCCGATGACGAAGATCTTTCCGATGCGGAAGAGAAGTTGACGGCAGCCAATATTGAGGGACTGTCCCGGAAATTGGATCTGGAGAAGGAAGCCGAAGAGGAAGAAGCAGAACGCGAATTGCAGGAATCTGCCATGCAGACAAACATCGCTGGGGACCGTCCAGATGTGTTTGGGGACGGCGAAGGATCTGGTCCAGGCCTGGCTCCTGACCTGCAGCTCCTCCGTACAAGAATCACAGACACTATCCGTATTCTAGGTGACTTGAAGACATTGGGACAGGCCGGAAAGTCTCGCGCCGACTATGTATCGCTGCTTCTGAACGACATCTGCACTTACTACGGATATACCCCATTCCTCGCAGAGAAGCTGTTCAACCTTTTCACACCTATGGAGGCTTTCGCCTTTTTCGAAGCCAACGAAACCCCTCGTCCTGTTGTCATCCGTACCAACACACTGCGCACCAACCGTCGCTCCCTGGCTCAAGCGCTTATCAACCGTGGCGTTGTGCTCGAGCCTGTCGGCAAGTGGTCTAAGGTTGGTCTCCAAGTATTCGAGTCTGCTGTTCCTCTTGGTGCCACTCCAGAGTACCTGGCTGGCCACTACATCCTTCAAGCTGCATCCTCCTTCCTCCCCGTCATGGCATTGGCTCCTCAACCTAACGAGCGAGTCCTCGATATGGCCTCTGCGCCCGGTGGTAAGACTACATACATCTCCGCATTGATGCGCAACACAGGTTGTGTGATCGCCAACGATGCCAGCAAGCCCCGTGCCAAGGGTTTGATCGGTAACATTCACCGTCTCGGCTGCAAGAACACCGTCGTGACCCACCTCGATGCCCGCACAGCCTTCCCCAAGGCCATGGGTGGTTTCGACCGCGTCTTGCTCGATGCTCCCTGTACCGGTACTGGCGTTATCTCCAAGGATCCTGCCGTCAAGACCTCCAAGACCGAACGCGACTTCCTCGCCATCCCCCACATGCAGCGCCAGCTGCTTCTTGCCGCCATCGACTCCGTCGACCACTCCTCGAAAACAGGCGGTTACATCGTCTATTCTACCTGTAGCGTAACAGTTGAGGAGAACGAGGCCGTCGTCCAGTACGTCCTGCGCAAGCGCCCCAACGTGAAAATCGTCGACACCGGTCTGGGTGACTTCGGCAGCCCCGGTTTCAAGGAATACATGGGCAAGCACTTCGACGCCAAGATGACCATGACCCGTCGCTACTTTCCCCACCGCGAGAACGTCGACGGTTTCTACGTCTGCAAGTTGAAGAAGACCGGACCCAGCCCCACGGACAAGAAGCCCGAGGGCGAAACCGCCTCCGAGCCCAAGTCCTCTGAGGCTCGCGCTACCCCTAAGTCCGACGACGAAGACGTCATCGACAAGACCCCCATCACTGACGATGACGGCAACGTCATGGAAGCCGAAGGTGGCTCCTTCGGTCCCTTCGAGGAAAACGATGACGCTGATCGCATCGCCCGTGCTGAGCGCAACCGTCTCCGCAGAAAGGGTATCAACCCCAAGGCCGTCCTCAACAAACCCAGCAAGAAGTCGAAGTCCGAACCCGAATCCACGGATGAATCCAAGGATTCCGACTCCTCTGCCCCAGAACCAAAGAAGAAGACCACCACCACTACCCCCGAGAAGGCAAAGAAAGCGCAGAAGAACACCAAGCCCAAGAGCCAAGAATCCACAACCCCCGAGAAGAAATCCGAAGCTTCCACCCCTGAAAAGAAGAAGTCCAAATCTCAAGCCTCTACGACGGACAAGAAAAAGGCTAAGAAGTCGACTAAGTAGTTATGATGCCTCTTCATTTACTATCTAATACCTGTGTATATTTCTTCTTCTGGTCCCCGGATTTCTGTCAAGATGGCTTGTTGAATGAATGAAATATAAAAGCATCTGTTTTTCTTTTCTGCTTTATCTCATTGTCGGTGTGGGTGGCGCATGTGTTCTTTGAGTGTTGATACTATATGATATGTGTTTTATTATTATACTAGATAGGTGGTGAATCCAATAGATACCATGACATATCCATGTGGCTTTGAGGGCATTCTATGTAGTGAGTACTAACTAGTTCATGTACCTCTTTCAATTTATGGTTTATACACATTCCGGATATGGGAAACTTGCAACAACGAAAGTCAATCGGTACATTCAATGATGTGACATGTCTGATCTAAAATCTCGTATATCTCGTATATTGTCTTCGCAAAAATTAAATGAATGATCCAAAACTGACAGCAAATATAGATATAAATACGGAACTGCTCCATGAACCCCCCGGGGTATGCCTTATTCTCCGATGCAACAAAAAGTAAACGATATAATTATATTCATCGACAAGGACCCGTTATGTCCTGTAGATCTTAACGACGCTGATAATGTTCTTCCGACAGATCGGGCAGATTTCCACCTGGCGTGCGCAGGTGACACAGGCACAGACGTGGCCACAGTCATAGAATAGGGCATCTTGCTCTTCGCAGTAACAGATCTGGCATAGATCCATCTCTTCGTCGGCTACTTCCCAGTAGCTAATACCCTTTCCATGACGCTTACCATCTTTGTAACCACCCACGTACTTGTTGCCTGTCTTCTTTTCGACGAAGGTGCCCTGGCCATGGCACTGGTTCTCGAACCAATCTCCATCATAGGTATCGCCAATAGGATACTCCATGTATCCCTTACCGTGACGCTTTCCGAGGACGAAATCCCCATCGTAAGTAGCGGCTGAATCGGAGACATGCTTTCCTTTACCATGGTAGTATCCTTTGTTCAGATCACCGCTATAAAATTCATTGGTGAATGATGCTTCGATGGTCTTGAAACCAGTAAATGCCTTGATGGGGTGATTGCGGGATTTGGCCCACAGATACCGCACCAGCTGATCAGGGTTGGCTAGTAAACCTTGCTGGTTAAGCTTCAAACGTCTAGAAGGTAGCCAGATTAGTATACTGTTGGGTATGATATTAATGGGAAAGGCTTGACTTACTTGTCCTTGTTCATCTTGTCTCCAACGATGAAGCAAGTACCATCGGGCACGAACACATTAAATGTCTCGGCAGAGGACATAGTTGTCACCGTAGTGCCATCCACGCGCTGCCAGACCTGAAAGTCTTTACTCACGGGCCATTGCAAGTGCTTCCGCACTGCAGCCTTGATAGTCTCTTCCTTCTGAGAGAAAAATGATCCGACAGTTCGCAAAGCCTGTGCCTCTACATCAAAAATTTGGATGAAATAATACACATGGTCCACCGGTAATGCGGGCTCCGGCTCCATTGGATGTGCAGAAGTATCATCAGTTGGAGAGGACTCTGTGCTGACTTCAACAGACTGGGGCTCGTTTGTGACATCGTTGGTTTGAGGAGTGTCTGTTGATTGTTCCGTTTCCATCTGTTGGATATCCTCAGCGATTATTGCAGCAATGACAGTATCATTTTCAGCCCCGTTAGGGATGTCATCTTCGGGGTGAGTCATCTCCAGAGATGCTGCAACACCATCTCCCAAGTTTTCGGTAACATTAATAGAGTGTTCGGAAGAGGCGTCTGTAGTCACGACTTGCACAGTGTCATCCACGCGAGAAGCGGTGCCAGATGGGCCTGCCTGTGCAGCCTCGACTTCAGCAATAGAATGCTGATCGTCAGAGGAATCAGAGTCTTCACGTTCGAAAATAGCCTCCTCAGGCTTGGTCTGTGGGACTTCCACTTCCCGCGGATCCGCCATGGCAAAATACTTTGCGTCCACTATCAAACTATTAGCATCGGGTTGGTCTAAGAGCGTGTACGTGAGGACTCACCATTTGAGACCACCTGTATCCAGAAACGAGCTGTCTTCATGGGCAGATTCAATGTGGTTCTCAGGTCTGATACCCGAGAGAACGCGAGCGTAGGACCGAACCGATCGCGAGTATGCCCAATCTGCCAGAGCCGAATATGCTCTGGGCCGGTCTGATCTTGGGCGCCTGCAGAAGCCCACAGAGCAATCTTCTTGCGCAGCTCAATCAGGTTCGTTGACCGGGGCACTGTCAGGTACATGACCTTATTAGCTGCCTTCGCCTGCGACATCAGATCGTATGTGTCGAACAAGCTGTCGAGCTTATCATATTGTGGAGCAGAGTAGACTTCGACTTGAATGTCCTCCGTTGTTTTCCTGTCAGGCGACTCTGCGTAGGGATAAATTCCACGTTCATAATATTCTTTCATGGCTGGAGACGCAGCCCATGGCCCTTGAGGGCCCGGTAGATACTGCGACACGAGGTCACTGCGGATATACATCGCCGCAATGGCAACATCATGGCCGGTTTTATGGTCGACCTTCTGACTTGCGTCTAGCCCTAGATGATGTCCCAAGGCTGTTTTACGTGTTAAACACTCAACACGATTATCGCTTCCGTCATCAAATGCCAGCCACTTAGTTCCAGGACCACCGGGGCGAAGAATGCTGAAGAATTTACCCGAAGTGCGTCGACCCCGATGGACGATGTAACCGTACAGGACATACTTTCCGCACTGACCATGTAGTAGCCATGGCGAAAGGTCCAGCTCTTCGTCCAGGTCAACTCGATTGTAGATTAACCGCCATTGCCGGGCTGCTTTGTCGAGCTTTTGGCGACTTATCTCCACATGAAGAATAGGCGGCAGTGCCCAACGGCCTGGTTTGGAACCCAGGTAATTGCTGAGGGCTTCATGTATTGTCTTTACCTGGTCGGCAGGCACACAAATACGTGAATTGAAATCCTTTGGGATAGTGTTGACCACATCTGATCCTTGAGCCTCCTGGAGAAGTAGATCAGGGGTTGGGCTATCGAACAGCGCAGCCAGGTCTTTCACCGCACTTGTACCTGCAAGTTCCAACTCGAGGGTGCGTCGCAAGCGTTCCCAGAAATCACATACATCTCCGGAATACTCATGCAGATTGCGCAGCGTAGATGTGATGATGTCCGTGTCCACATACTGAAGAGAATTTTTACGAGAGCGTAGCTGCCAGAGGAACCTCTGCAGCGCATCACAGAGCGGCTTGGGCTTGACGTCACAGTTGGCGTGATGTTCAACAATGTTGGCGTTTTGAATGATTTTGCAGAAAGGTGCAATATGTAACCATGTGGCTAGCCCCGCGACCTCGGCACTGTGGTTGATAACGGAATCTCCAAGCGGGCGGTAGCCCGTGAGCCCTAGACTATCCCAGGTAGGTTCCGAATCACTGGGATGCCACCACAACGAGCGAGTAGGGTCGTCAATGATACGGATGTAGGCATCAAACGCCAAGGTATCATTGCGGAGTAGTGCCTGACGCTGGCCCCGCTGCCGGCGGTGGATCTGATCCCACGGGCCATGGAAGCTAGTCCAGCCCCAGTCAAGATTGTGTGGATTGAATTGATGGCAAGATGACTGCATCCATCCAGTCCGTGGTTCATCTGGATTGTATAAGATGACACCAATCTGTGCCGAAACTCTCCAAGTGTTGGAAATTGTCTTTTCTTCCTTTGCAGCCGGTGGATAATGTGACTTGTAGTTCTCCAGCCAAGCTGCGGGGTCATCTGTGTGGCCAAACCTGAGGTCCAGATCGGGAGCATGGCCATTAATATCTACATCAGCTGGACCCCGGAGCACTTTAAACTCAGTATCGGGTAAAGTTTTGTCAGGAGGGGGCATAGTGGGCGAGCATTCAAGATAGATGCTCAGGGAACCGACGTTGTTTCCGCGGGGGAAAAACTTGATGGACCACCAGTAGCCGCCGATGTAGGCGGCTGGAGAGCGCATGACCTTGGAACGATTGGGATGATCTTTTGTGCCCCTAACACCATTAATTTTCCATGTAAGACGAGCTTTCTCAACGGGACGATACTCGGGATCGTCCAGATCCGGGTGGAAGTTCTTCTCCCAGTAAGAGTCTACTATTATTAGTGATGTTTTCCCATGTTACCGACTATGGACTCACATTCGTAAGCGCTATAGTCCCCATCAGCGGCAGACTCGATTTCCTTCATCTCAGCCTCGTCCGGGACCGAGGTATCCTCCTCCATCTCCGCCCAATAAGCATGTTCGACCTCCGGAGGTGGGGGTCGTGGAGGGGCAGAGATATCAGACCGAATGGTAGGCTCATGCTCATCAGCACTAGTATCTTGAGATGATATATTTTGTTCTGGCATTAGTAAGGGAGACTCCATGGCGTTGTTCAATTGGTCTGTCGAAGACTCTGGAGCGTCGCTGATCGGCGCGTCCAGAGCGACTGTCGTTGCACCCGTGTCTGTTGTTGAATGTGGTTCCATATTTGGCGTGACAGGAGGAAGTTGCTCAACTGTAACCGATGTCTCGCTGGTGGTGTCCATTGTGAATGATGGAGAGTGATAACACTCTAATGAGCTTTCAATAGTGCTCGTCGGGAGATAAGAAAGATGACCTCAGGAATTATACGAGCCACAAGAACAAGTAATAATAAAAAGGGTAATATACGAGGGATACAGGATGACTCAAACACAAGGCCTGGTTAAAGTTGAGGAATAGTAAGTGTGAGAGGTATAAGCAAAACTCAAGAACCAAACATCCAGGCAGAAAACAGCTTCGCAAGCGATACTCTTTTCGTTCTCTTCTACCTTAGGACGTAACAGTCCATAAAGAAGAAGAGAGTTAGCGGTTCAACAAAGATAGGAGCACAAGGAAAATTGACAGAGCAAACGATGAAGCAGAAAGCGAGGGTCTAGATTTCCCCCGATAAGGATGGCTTATCAGTAGTACGGGGCAGTCTAAGCCCAGGAAGGAAATGACAGCAATGGATTGCTGAAGGAGTGCTAGTAGAAGGATGTTCACCACTGGGCGAAGAAGGGGCAACACGAAAGAAAGTGAGGAAAGATCACAGGGACTAAGAAGGAACGAAGAAAAAAAAAAGTAAAGAGAAGGAAAATAGATGAGTACGAGGCAGAAAAATGAGAGGGGGGTATTAGGAACCAAAGACAAAGATGAGGCGGCAATGCAGCCGAGAGCCAAATCACCTGCACTCACCGCCGGTCCAATGGACACATGGGCGAATTTATTCAGTTGCCCTCGTTGGGGAACAATTCATTCCGTTTGACTTAGTAAGTACATGACGCTCCAGTCTGCGATTGCCACCTCGACCCCCCTCTTGTTCCTGATGGGGTGGAGATCTGACTTCTCCCGATCCTATTTGATCTTCGGCTTGAGCTGTTATCATTCTTCCTTAGGGGGAGAGTAAGCATACTACGATCTACCAGTCAGAAGGTCTAGAGTCCGTCGGATCAATTCCGTTTGATTTGATGGATGTTCAATGTCTCGTCGTGTCCTTGTGAAGCTCTGGACAACAGTATTCGACTAGTATCCGCCCCCCTTTTCCGCTGTGGCAAGATCCCATAGAGCACTCAAGGAATTAACTCGGGTATCCGTTTTTCTTCGGCACCTTAGTTGTCCACCTAATCAACTGTCACGGGTCACGAATGATCGACCTGTGGAACGCGCTCCATTGGTTCCACAATTCGTTGTCTTTTTGATTCGCCATCCCTACTTTCCGCCTCAGGCACTTTGCCTCTGCAAGACAAATTAATGGCCTTACTAGTGCCTGTCCCGCCCCGGGATCGCGGGTCATGGAACTTTCTCACTCGTGGTAAGAACCAAGTCTTAAAAACAAAAAAGTAAAGTTTTTCTCTTCTTTTCCTTTTTGTCCTTCCTCGGTTCCCTGGCGGTTTGAGTCTGTCATCGGAGCTTATAATCCGGTTCGCCTCCCTCAGCTTCTAGAATGGTATCTTACCCCTTCCGACACTACCGAGACGACACATCTGGTGGGGTTTTATCGTCGCCACCTCTGGAGCCCCAATGGATCGTCTGATTTGAGAAGCAGGCAGTGTGCCCGCAAGGGACTCCTCAACACACTTTAGACACTGCAGAGAATTAGAGGATCGAGGGAAACCGCCTCCGAGCGGGCTGCTGGCGTGAGACCCGTCTAATTATCGCACGGTCCTGTGCTCGTAGCTTACCCCGCCTACCACCGTGGAAAAAAACAAAACACTCATGCCTTAGTTCTGGGCCTGGTCAGCTGAATCTGCAGGAGACTGGTCGGCCCGAGCAAATGATGCCGCAACCATCATTGGGAAGACTACGGTTGCCTCCGCATACACCTTAACTGCCTTGGCATCCGCCTTGATCTTTCCCCAGCTCACAGCCTCATCGGGACGAGCTCCAGCATCGCTTCCGTCGAACTCCTGGGCCGTATTTACATAGACGGCATGCTCCGCTCCATTGCGCATGAGACACGCGTTGGCAATATGGTGCTTCACCACTCCACCACCGAGGATGATTATCCCTGCCTGGGCGGCCCGGACGGCCATCGTGTTGATGCGACGCACGTCGTCCACGATATCCACTCGCAGTCGTTGTGGGGAGGATTTGAAAGTGTGGAAATACAGCATGTCCCCCAAGGAGCCATCGGTGAGAGCGGGACAAAAGATGGGGATGTTGTTGCGCGCGGCCCAGTAAAGCACGGAATCCTCATGGTTGATCTCGCGGCCCAGTCGTTCAATGATACGGCTGGGCGTCCAGTGAAGCTCATCCTCCTCATCACCGGTCTGTTGAGCCTTCTTTTTGGCGGCTTCTTGCTCCTCCAACATTTTATCTAAAATCGGGATCAACCAATCTTCAAAGGCACAGTAATTGCTATTCGGGACCAGTAGATTGCCAATGCGGTTTAGTCCTTTCGCACGAAGCCCAGCCCCAGGAGCCGTAAAGGAACCCATGTACGTAGGGGCCAAACACTTGATCAAATCTTCCTCCACTCCGCCGGCCGTGGTGACAATTGCAGAAACGTGACGATGGCGAACGAGGTAGCGAATGGTATCCCGAAGGCCCGATGAGATTAGATTGGAAGTGTATCCAAGAAAGATTGTCGCCTTCTCTCCCGATTCCGGATGGCGGTAGGCTCGCTACATAGGTAACCAATATCAGCAAGGAAGCCAATAGTGGGTCGCAGAAAAAAATATTTAGAGGAGTTTGTCCTACCATATCATTCATAATGCGTGTAGCCTCGGCGACTGCGGTACCCTGGAAGCCCATGTATCTCATGTTATCCACCATCTCGGCGACGGTAATATCGCGGCCGTGGAAACGCTCAAAGTCCACACCCTGAACCTGACGAGTCCCCTCAGGAACGGGCTCTGAAGCAACTAGGACGGCATCAGTAGCAGAGGTAGGAGGGGCAGCCTCCGCTGGTTGAGAGGACATTGTCTTGAAGAAAAAAAAAAAGAAAAGATTGAAGCAGAAGGAAATAAAAAGAACGCTAGACAGTCTAGGTCTTCGTGGGATTCTAAAGCAAGTATTTGTTTTACAAAAGATGCGAAATGGGTTAGGTTTTCCCTTTCCTAGGTTTTTCTGTGGCTTTTTCTTCTGAGACAATATGGTGGGGTGATTGGTCGGGCAAAAAAACGCTGAGGAATGCCTCAGGTGTGACAAGAGAATCGGGGTAGTAGATGACTAACCGGGTTTGGTTAGTTCGATCCGTCTGTGCAGGAGTGGTGTCTCCATACGATGCCTGGGGCATCAAGGTCAGGAGCTTTGCAGTTTGGGTGAAAGACGACGAGGCTCTGTGGCCTCAGGCATGAAGAGTCAATCCAGGGTCACGGCGATTGTAGGGCCAGTAGTCGTGGGCAGTTATTTTTGAGTTCCCCTTAAGAAGAGTCCCTGGCCAACTAAAATTAAACCCAACCATACAGTCGGCGGCAGAGGGCCCTCCACCCCATCTACTAATCCATCCATCCGTTCATCCACCTCTGGCCCCGTTTCTTTTCTCCTCCTCTCTTTTTCTTCATCATTTGTCCACATTTCCTCCGATCGATTTCTGTCAATATTGTCTTTCCTTTTTATTCACTCTCTCAATCCTCGTACCTGGTGGTATAGCTTGTCTTCACGTTCAGGCCGGTCCGTGACCTATCGTCGGCTATTATTCCCAGCTATTTTTGGCCGAATTTCGATTATCCTGGTTAATTAGCTCCAAGTTCCAACAGTCATCTAGCTCAGTTGTCTGGCCATCACTCCTTGCAGTCATCGTACAGTTGGCTGCTTGATACGCTGCATTTTGTCAAGAGGTGCGCATATTGTTGTGGTTTTTTTTAGTTCTTATTTTATTCTTATTTTTTCCCTTTGGACCTTTTTCCCTTTTTTTTTTCCCCGTTGCTTTCTCGAATTCTGGGATCAAGATCATCATATTGGCTCGTAAAAAGCCACGCAGCAGCGATGATTCGGTGGTGGACCGCAGTACCAAGGGCATTTCCACGCGTCCAATCCAGCAATTTCAGTTCCCAGGCAAAAATCTGGATACTCACCTCACTGCGTCTCATTCATCTCCCCTCTTTGTCTGCTGATCCACACGCCCTCACACGTCCTCCGTCACATTTGAAACAAGCCACGCCAAGTGGCTGCCGCTAAAGCAAGAACCAGTCAATCATCAATCAAATCTCGAGTTTCTCACCTGCTGGGTCTTACCTGAATTTGGTTAGATCGATTAGATAATACTTTTATTCTGGCCCGTGCTTCCACACTTTTAAAGATCACGTGTTCTCCACACCCGTTGCCTCGCGCTCTGCCTTCCCTGGATCCCCCAGTCTTGAACCTGGATACTTACTGCGTTTTTCGATTTTGTTCTATAATTTTTTCAGCTAACTAACCTGTAGCAGGCTATCTGCCGGGTTGTTCGAGAATACACTTTCTAGCATGACCTGGTGATGTCTTCACGATACCCCCCATTATCTGGGTTTAATTCCCGCGACAGATCTCCGCAGCGCTTCGGTGACCGTCGACCTCCTGCGGGCCCTCGAGGTTCTGATGATGCGAATCTGCCCCCGCTGGGCCGAGAGCCGCCTCGGGGTCCAAAGGCATTAATTGATCCTCCTCGGGGAGCTCCCTTTGGTGGTCGAGGTCGAGGATATCCGGGCCGTGGGGATTTTCGGGATCGGGATCGGGATCTTCGAGATAGGGACAGAGACCGCGATCGCGATTTTCGAGATGTTCGTGATGGACCTCCTCCGTTCCGCCGTGATCTTGACCGCGATTGGGGTCGCCGCGACCGGGACTTTGACCCCAGGGATTCACGGATCGGCTTTGGTCGCGGTCGCTCTCGTTCCCCGCCGCCTCCTCGCGACTTTCGCGATATGAGAGAACCTATTGGGAGGGATCCAGATCTGGTGCGGATGCGACGCGGTTCCAGAGACAGCCTTCTTTCAGTCTCATCGACTACTGCGGACATCCCATCCTCAGGACCTGGTCACCACCCTCGTGGCGGGCCTATGCGTGGTCGTGGGCGGGGAGATTGGGATGTCGGACGTGGGCGCGGCCGTATCCCTTATCTGGATGATCGTGACTCCTTTCGACGCCGAAGTCGTTCACGGGATGGCCGATGGGACCGTGACCGAGAAAGAGATCGAATTATGGACCGAGATAGGGACCGCGACCGTGACCGTGATCGAGACCGCGACCGAGACCGAGACCGCGACCGCGATCGTGAGAGAGAGCGTATAATGGACCGTGACCGAGAGATCGATCGCCGTGACCGCGAAAGAGACCGGGAGTTGGATCGTCGTGAAAGATTTGACCGTCGTGATGAACTTGACCGACGTATGGAACGCGACGATCGAGATAGACCTGCCGATCTTTGGAAGAGAGATCGACCTCCGAGTCGCAATGAAAATCGTATACCCAGCATTTCAGCAGCACCGCCTGTTCCCCCAGCTCTCCATACTGGTCCTGCAACATCCGACCGAGTTCCCGACCACCCTAACGTTGAACAGACTCGCAAACCATCCATAGCTGAGCCTCGGCGTGAACCCGAACGACCTGAGCCTGTTGCACCTCGCCCAGAGCCCCCCAAAGAATTTCACACTCCTATCAAGCGGTCGCCGCCTCCTGCGGCTCCGCAGGTCCCGGCCTTTGGCTCTGTTACCGCACCTATCCCCGACTTGTCTGCAGAGAAGAGGCTGTCCGATGCAGGTGCCGCGCCTCCATCAGCCCCAAAGGTAGAGAAAGAGCAACATGAACCTATATCACGCGGGCCTATACAGCCTCCGACGGGTCCCAAAGCTTCCCGAACTTCTCCCCAACAGCCGCTGGAGCAACGAATTCGACGTGATGAGACTCTGGACACTTCCACTAAACATGAACCAATGGCACGCACCTCCAAACCTCATTCCGTCACACCCGCTAGTGCACAGAGGCAACCGGACCTTTCCCCACCCACTGCCCCGGCGGCTATGACCAGCAAGGAGCCTCCAGCACCGCAAGTTGAGACGCCTTTGGCCAACAAGTCCGGGCCTATCGTCAGCTCCCCAGAGCTTTCAGCAAGAGGCCCACCTTCAGCCAATCGCGGATCATCGCCGGGTCCACACACATCGCCTCTTATGCACTCGTCAAGTATCCCTACGGGCCCGCGTGCTCTTCAACAGCGACCATCGGTATCCCGTGGGCCACCTAAAAGTAATAAACAGTGGGTTCGTCCTGGCTACAGGGGCCCTCCTCCTGCGCCTAATTCCACTGTCACTCCAAAGCGTGATTCCATAGATGGAAAGGAGCGGGCGTTATCTATCAGTGAGGAACCGAAGCGAGAACATCGCATGTCAATCGATGACAGCACATCGGGCCCCGAAGCTGGGGAGATCGTCCCTGGAAAGGAGATACAAGAATCCAAGCGAGAGGCGTCGCCTGTATCGTCCGAACGCCCCAAGCCTTCAACTGCCCGTGCTACTAGTCCCAACGTACCTTCTGCGGAAGATGTAGGAGCTAAGGAGAAAACCACTGGAGGCAAAACCGATGTCCTCATCCCAGACTTTAGTCGGACTAGCGATGAAGATGAAGATGAAAATGTTGTTTTTACGCAAGAGTACCTAGAGGAGCGAAAGCGGACTTTCGAGAAGGACATGCGAGCGTTGCGTGCAGAATTACCTCCCTCGCCACTAGAAGATCCGAATATTGTTGCACTGCTCATGCGCATTCAATTGTTGGGAACAATTGCCAATGATGTGGTTCCAGAGAGAGCTCCAACTCCACCACCGCCGGCCACTAAAAATGAAGCCGAAGACCGAGGGGAAGTAGTTGCTCCTCCTGAGGTCAAGCTGGATAAGGATGCCGAAGACCAGGAACCATCAGCCAAGATGGTCCTGGATTCACTCCCTGCAGCTGATGCTGTCACCATCGAGAGCCTGCCATTCCTGAATTCCGGCCCCCCGACTCCTCTTTCTGACCTTGACATTTACCAAGAAAATGTCGCAGCCCACCAGTCAATGAAGGAAGTCTTTCGGGGAGAGATGATGAAACGTCGGAAAGAGATCGCCAGGAAGAACCTTGCGTTACAACACGATTACGTAGATTTGTACAAGGACTGGCGACTCCGAGTACATGATCTGGATCGTGCGAAAGAGAAGAATTCACTGACGCCAGGCCCCGTGTCCCCTCCAGGCACTGCAATAGCAACACCTACTACCGCCGAAGGAAGGAGATACAAGGGGAACAGTGAGCTTGACTTCCAGAATGCTCTCCGAGCTTCAGAAATCTCCGCCCAGGAGGAACTTGAACGGCGACGTGGGAACAAGGCCACTGCGCAGCCAGATCTTTCTCGTGAGGCGGTAATACCAGATATGCTCGAGTTGGACGAAGCAAAGGCACGTGTGTATAAGGACACGAATAACGTAATCGACCCTGAAAAGGCTATGGATGTCTTTGGATTTATCCCGCCGCCCAACGACTTCTCTCCTGAGGAGCATGAGATTTTTACTGATGCGTTCATGGCTCATCCGAAGAAATGGGGTAAGATTGCCGAATCTTTGCCTGGGCGAGATTTCCGGCAATGTATCATCCATTATTATCTTACGAAAGAAGAGATTAAGTATAAGGCCAAGCTCAACAAGCGCTGGAGTCGACGTGGTCGTGCCAGAAGGTCTGCCCGACCAAAGTCCAATGCTCTCATGGCTGATTTGGGGGTTGTCAAGCCTGATTATGAGGGCGAGGAGGAGCCTGCTCCCGTTACAGATACCGGCCGACCACGACGTGCTGCAGCGCCCACCTTTGGCGACTCTTCTGCTGATACGGAGCATACTAGCAATGGTCGTCGGGGAGTCAAGGATGGCGATCAGCCAGAGAAACCCGCTAGTCGACGAGGCCGTACCGGTGCAGGTTCTCGTGGAGGCCGACGTGGCAAAGTAGCTCAGCAACAACAGCAGCAACAACAGCAACAACTACAACAGCAACAGCAACAGCAACAGCAACAGCAACACCAACAACAACAACAACAACAACTACAGCTACAACAGCAGCAGTCACAGCCACAGCCACAGCAACTACCACAACCAATCCAGCCAGAGCAGCCGATCCAGACTGTGACAATGGCGCCGATTGCACCTTCTGTTGGGACTATCTCCAAACTGGAGGTGCCCGAACCAGCCACGGATGGTGCGAACGAAGCGGCGATGGTGCGACCCAGAGAGCAGTCCGAGAAACCGGTGGCAGAGGTGCCCCCACGGGCGAGGTCCGGACGTGGCCGTCAGAAAGAAGGAGTGTTGGTTTTTGAGTCGACGGAACAGGAGACTCCGACAACTAGCAGGCAGTCAGAGGTAGGGTATGGGTCACTGCAGCCTACTAGCTACTGGTCTGTACCAGAACAGCGTGACTTTCCTCAACTACTGGCACACTTTGGTCGCGATTTCGAAGGCATATCGAACTTCATGAAGACGAAGACAACTGTGATGGTACGTACGGCCCTTTTCCTTTTTGATGTCAGCTCTATTCATGTGGCTAATACTATAAAGGTCAAAAATTACTTCCAGCGCCGCATAGACTCCGGCCAGAAAGACTTCGAAGACATCGTTGCAGATGCGGAGCACAAAAAGGCTCGGGGAGAACGTACGGGTCCTTTGCCTGCTGCCCCCAACATTGCCTCGAGACGGCGCTACGAAGCAACACCTTCATCCATCATCATGCCTCGCCCCCTTGCTCCACATACAGAAGGTGCAGCGCCCGAGCCAGACGAGGCCCGAGTTGTGTCTAAGAGTAAGCATACGGCGCCATCTCCGCAGACAGTACCCCTCCATGCTCGACCTCCGCCAGAAAAGGAGCGTAATGTTTCAAGGTATCCACCACTCGCACAAGCCAGCACTCCGATGGCCCCTGGGCCTGTTTTCAGCGAGGACTTTTCCAGGGCTCGCGCTCATCAGGCGAGCTTGCCACCACGCGCCCCAGGCCCACGTCTTGGATATTTCCAGGAAGAGAGACGTGAGATGCAAACCACTGTGCTGCCTCATACGACCACTCGTCCACAGGAAACACCGATTTCGGCTCGTCAAACTCCCGTGCCAGCGCCTGATATGGCACGTATGGAGCCTATCCATTCTCAAGGATACCGGACATCGGGTGTTGATGTACATGGGTCACCTCTTCTCCCAACACAGGGCACACTACCATCGACGCAACAGTCCTACATGCAACATCAGCCTCAGCCTTCGCTTATGCCCACAGGATCCCATTCCCGCCAACCCAGTGGCACAAAGCCTCCCAGCTCACCAGCACAACCACTACAGAAGCAGGAGCAGGATATGTCCCCCATCCGACACGACCATATCAGCCAAAGGTCATATTATCCGCTACCTGGCCAGCATGTGGGCTTGTCGCAACCACCGCCAGTCTTGTCGCCACCAAAAGAGGCCCTGCAGCCCGCACCAACCGCGGCTGAACCAGAGGCTCCTCGGCAAGTGCCAGCTAAGCGGTCAAATATCTTAAGCATCCTGAATGATGAACCCGAAGAGCCTCAACCGCGTAAACGGTTCGCGAGTGACCAAGCCTCGAATCCTGGAGGAACTGCAGCCTCTCCGTCGCGGCCAGTCTACACTGGGTCACATTCGTACTCCCAAGCAGCGGCTGCGCCCCGTCAAGAGGAGACACATTCCGCAATGCCGACACAGAAAACTCCTGTATATGTTCAGCAAACCCAGTACCTACCGCCATCCCGAGGTTACGTTGACTATCAGTCTTATACACCCGTTCCAGGCAGCTCAGGCGCTCCGGCTAACAATGATTGGATGGCACGTTTTGATCCTCGAGGCCAACAGCAGCAACAACAGCCGCCTCCGCCACACCAGCAGAGCAGTCGCTCCGGTGGAACACTGGCGCCACAACCCCCGTACTCACCTTACGCTTCGAATCAATCACTGTCAGGACCAGGCGCCTCTCTGCCAAATCTCAGTGCCCCATCACCCGTTCCAACTCCCTCACCGGCTCCTTCTCAGCGCGCTTATCACACCAACGTCTATGCACCATCGCCAGTGACACATGCACAGGCTGCAGCTGTCGGCTCGCGAGACTTAGGTGCACAGAACCAAGTTTTCCGCCCCACAATCGGGTCTCCCACGCCCCGTGCTAATGCCATCGCCTATGGTTCCCGCCAAGGCCCTCCCACTCCTATTCAATCTCCTGCCAATTTGCTTGGGATGTCGCGCCCTGCAGCAAGCGCGGCATACGCTACACCAACATCAGTAACTCCGGCACCGACGCATGTGTCCGCACAGCAACATCATAGCGGCCATCAGACCTACCAGCAACATGTGCAAACAATGGTTAGTGGAGCACACCAACAGCCACCGCATAGATCTGCGCTCGGTCTCGCTGGTGCACATTACGGTCATAATACACCACCTCCGCAAGCTCAGGGCTCCCGGGCAGCAGGTCTATCTGGGCCGCAGCATCAGGCAATGTCCATGGGTCGTTCTTATACTCCCCCGGCGATTCTCCAACCAAACCCAGCAGGCGGGCTGAGCTATGCTCCTGGTGGGCCTCAGGCAGTCGGTGTCCACCCCCTCCAGGCACGAAGTCATGTATCTGGGACTTTGAGCGAGGTAGTCCCTGGCTCTCATGGGGCGCCAGGACACCATCGGGTGTACAGTCAAGGGTCAAATGCCGGGCCGCTCCCGGGGCCACTTACGCCACAGCACCCTTCTCGATAGAGTCGTGATGTACTCTACTCTCCTTTTGCATTTCTGACTTAACATATGTATTTACCATGTGGACAGCGGCAGGCAGGGTTGTCGATGTACTCTATTTCTATTTCACCCTTCTCCTTCTTTGACTTCTCTCACACTCGTTAAATTTTGTTCTTGCCGCGCGGGAGGAGAGCATGTCTATGATTCATGTATGTATAGTAGACGATTCAATTGATGAAATATATTGAACCCACAATCACCCATAAAGCACGTAATCACTCAACCAATGCCCCGCAATCAAATAAACCCCTCAATTGACCCCTCCAGATGCTACCCAAACCCAGCGGTGACTAGCTGATAAGGATATAGAGACCATAGAAAAAGTGGGGAATACACCAACCTGAAACAACCTGAAACAGCCCTAGATGGCCAATCGACCAGTCTAATCAATTGCAAACGACGCAACCTACGAGGCGTTCATTTACTCTATATTATTCTAGTACAACACAATATTCTTTTGACACATTGATGGAAGAAAAAAAAAAAAAAAAAAAAAAAACAAAACAGTCAATGTAACCCCACACAGAAACCAACCATGTATATAAATGCAACCCAATCCCTGCCTTCTAAGCCCCATTAAACAATCGATACATCAACATCTCAATCCAAGGAACTATACATGCATACCTATAGACTCGAAAAAATGAACCCTCACATCACCTCACAAACACCCTCAAAACATCATCAACATACCACACCATTCCCACAACCAAGCAAAAGACCAACCCCACTATCAGAGTCAGAAGCCCACAAAACAACCCTCGAAGCTGCAAAGCTCCACAGACGACGCCTGGAACACGCTGTCTTGTTATCTGCTCTCCGGTCACGCGTACCGCACAGTTCCATCCCGGGGTTATTGGCTTCGGTCTCCGGCGTTGGGGCTGGGGAGTATCAACACAGCTGCAAACAGAACTATGGCTATAAACACCACTATACCTATACCTATATCCATCATTATAATTATAACTATAGTTACGAGCCTGGCTACAGGAATGTATATGCTATCCCCGGGGTCGTGATGGGGGGTATGGGATCCGGTCAGGCTAGGGTACTGGACGATAGCTTTCTGAGACGGGCGTATAAGAGGAGGGATCTGGTGAGGAAGAGGAAGGCTTCTTCTGGTTCGAGGAGCTCTGGGAGGGGGCGTGTAGGGTCTGAGGGTAGTTCGGCTTCCGTGTTGGGGGTTAGTTCTTGAACAGTGATGGACGAGGTTTTGGGACGATGTTACGAATGAGCGGTGTGTTACTTTCTGTGTTCTGGAATTTCTATGAGCTGGGTTGGAGTTGACGCGTCATGATGAGATTGAATCACAGCTTGATCATGTATGTATGTATTCATTCGGAAAAGAACGGGATTACTGGCAGTGTGTGATCAACCCTAAATAGGAATCTCTGTTGCAATGTGTTTGTCAAGGAAATGTATGAGGAGCTCGGATGTATACATAAGTTGCGTGGATTTGTAGAGAGTCCTCGGCACGGAGTACAGTTAGGTGCTATGGGGTCGGAGATCTCGTATTAGGTGGATCGAGGTGCATGATGGATGAGCTGGCTATTGTCTTGTTGCATCTTCGTTAGCCAGCCACTGCATCCATGTAACGGGAGTAGGTACTACTCCGTACTTTGTTAAGGTAATCCGCACAGTTGTCTCATTACGGCTGGGTACTGGTACTCTGAGTTGTCAGATATTGTCGGAAGTAGTGTCTTCAAAGGAGTGAAGTAATGAGAAGCAAGGGATGATTACGATGCTGTTGTGCCTTTGAAGGTGAACTCTGTGGTGGATAGTATATTAGGATAGGCAGTCTATATTCGTTACTTTGGTATTGCTATGTTGTGCAAAATTTGTATAATTTTGTGGGAACCAGGTAGGTAATTAGTTATACATTCGATCTTCGAGGCATAGTAAATAGGGCTATTCTCAAGAAAACCTAATTTACATAGGTGAAAGAGGAGGCATACGTACCATTTAAGCTTTAGAGCACATCTCCCGCGTCGATCTATGGTTGCGATCTACAAGAGTTTTATTAGGAGTTACATGAGCCGGGAAAGTGTTTTAGACCGGATAGTCAATTCCGTCCATGATTTGCGATGGTATAATACTTCAATTCTAACTAGGGATATATGGCCTCAGAGACAGAAAGCAATCTCGGTCGAAACCATTCTCTTAGAATTACCTTACCAAAGAGAACTATTGGCAATAAATGTGTGTGAGTACTTCGCAAGCATATGAAAAGCTTGACGGTGACCGAGTAGCTAGTCGTTCCTGATTCTGCTAATTCAACAGCCGGTAAACAGAGGTATGCAGGGGGCTTTGTTCAAACGAAGTTCTGCATCCTCGCCGAAGTATGTAGCTGATTAGTAGCAGCTGCTCCAGTTGGAAACGCCTAATAGATGTTTTGTTCACTATTCTACCCTCCCTTGATTTGGCTGTGTTTCTGTCGTGAATGAGATACCCGGAATTCCGGATATGGAAATACCCCTAAGAGAAAGATAGACTACACAAACGATTGTACAGATTCTGGTATTCCGGTCAAATGGCCGAGCAAAAGGCCGGCACGCAATATGTTATATCGATTGTGTAGCCGGCTGTAGTGCTCAAGAGCCGACCTGATAAATGGCCACGACGAGGTTACTTCGGGTACCGGTGTTGCCGGGAAATGTAACATTCCAACGAAGGCGCCTTACTTCCGAAGCAACAGACAGTCACATCAAAGTAGCACTTCTTCATGCCATGGTTGGAATGGGGACATGGTCGTCTTCTCTGGCGTTGGACGATCAGTGGTCCAGGGATTAATGTGCTAATTGCCATTCGTGAAGATGTAGTTATCATTGGGTAATATCAGCAATGGTGGAAACACTTATTCATTGATCTAAGCGATTTGCTTACTGATATGGTGGCTGCCGACAACTCTTAAAGTAATCAATTGGCTCCGAAAAGCGACATAACTGCCCGGCCGTATGGATAACGAAGAATTGTTCATTATCCAATGAAGATCTTCTATTGGTATCGGTCCTTTTAGCAGATTGTTCCGAGCGTAACGAGGAACTCTAGTGCATTGAGTAGCACCAGACAACACTCGGTGACCAGTCTCTTTCGCTTTACAGCCGATGCACCAACCCTGGGCACTACCTGACCTTATGTTCTCTACCGACGCCCCTGCCGCCTCGAAATACACTTCTATACTAGTCTGACTGTTTTCGAGCCGCATTATGGCGGAAAGTATATATCTTCCCCGAAAGACATGATCCGGGTCGGGTGGGGATGTGCTGGTTTGTGGGGTCTGCTATATCTCTTATTCGGTCCTCACATGGCTTGAGTCCCTTTGACTGGTTGGGCCTTGTGGAACCCGCTATCACACTTGTCATGACTTGTCTATGATACAGCTTTGCACTGCCCTGTGCTGAGAGGCAGTAGCCTGAGAAGCTGTACGGTATACAATATCGTTCCTTGAAACATAGTCAATAGTCTGCACAAACCGAATACCGATTACGACTACCGCAACCGGAATAATAGTTACATGGAACTTATCCTGCCGAGCCGAGTAACTTCGGCTCGGCAATGGGCCCAATTGCATAGGTTTTCTCGGCACTGTCCCATAGAGTAGAGGAGTCCATCTCGTACCCGAAGTGCATGTCGAGTTGCAAGGGACCGACACCACCTTTGGGTCGGATGAATCATTTGACGAATACATTGGGTTTGGAAAACAGCAATAAGAAAACAAATAAACCATCGCGAGACAAAAAAAGCTTGTGACGAGACTCAAGAGGTTGCAGTTAAAAGCAAGGGGTTGGCGTTGTCAGCAAAGATCTCAGCGATTTCAGACTTATGCCACGAGCATGCCTGCTATGGACAAGCTGTCCATAATTTGACCTTCAGTAGTACATGATAATGTATATCTCTTATGGAGATGTTGCACTGGACGTCCAGGTGATGTCATGGAAGCATTTGTAGAATATCTGTCTGCCTGAGAATGTCGGAACGTCCGGGGAGAGCTTCAGCTTGGGTGAGTGAGAACCGAATGAAGTGCAGTCGATGGAAGGATGCAAACAGGCTTTGCCCTTGTGGTTGCGTCATAACCTGAGGCGGTCAGCTTGCTAACCCAATCAGCAGTCGTGGCTCAGTTCTTTTCAAACGCTCGGGGTTCCTCTTTAGGAAGTCCCGTTAAGCGCTGAAGCCGCTATGCAGCGCCAATGTGAATTAATGCATGTGTATTGATAGACGATCTTGCCCGGACATGATGTTATCCCTATGGTGGCGAATGCCGGCCTTTCCATGCTATGCTTCCAGCAATGTAGGGAGGATATTAGCCTTACAGAACACATGGAATTGCTGTGGTATGCAAAACACTGCAAGTTGTCATTGAAGGGCGAAATTGCCCCATGCACGATTTGTAAGGGACCGAAGTGTGTGGAGTTAGCAGGAGGAGATTGTGGTCCTCTGCCAGATGGATCCAACCGATCGTAGGGGTATGTGTGGGGATGCCCAATAGAGTAGCCCCTGAGGTTATCGGAGGATTGTGCCATGACGTTGAGGAACATGTCTTTCCTAATGCATCAAATCATTCCACCTAGTATTCGGAAATACTCGCCAGCCTTTGATATAAAGGTCTGGCAATTTCCTTGTTCCTGAGGTTATTTCTCATCCTTTCATCATACAAATCACAGCCAATACATGAACCATCCTGGTTTCCCTTTTATTATGTTCACGAACCTTCCTCTATAAGGTATCAATTTCCCCACAGACCCACATACCTTAGTAGTTTGTGGCATATATTCAACCTTGAAGACGCCAATCTCTTAGTCATGGCGTCTGATGGCTTTTCAGAGAAGGACTTTGGTCCAAGTACTGAGAAGCTTCCTGATAAGAAAGATGAATTAGCCCTACAGGACAGAAGCATAAGTCCTTCTCGCCAACCTGCACCGCTCCATGCGGAACATGCCTCGCAGTCGGACAACAGTAGTGAGGAGCAAGGGAAGATTGGTGGGGATGGGAAGCGGGAACTCTTAGAGGACGACTGCTACGACAAGCTGGGATTCAGCTTCCCCTGGTATAAGAAATGGGGTATCCTTACAGTCATCTTCACTGTGCAGATGTCCATGAACTTTAACAGCAGTGTTTATCCGAATGCCGTCACACCCCTGTCGGAACATTTTCATGTCAGTGAGCAAGCCGCCCGAGTGGGCCAGATGATCTTCTTGGTGGCCTATGCGTTTGGATGTGAGCTGTGGGCACCCTGGAGTGAAGAACTCGGCCGATGGCCTATTATGCAGCTCAGTTTGTTCCTGGTCAACATTTGGCAAATTCCCTGCGCCCTGGCTCCCAACTTCGGCACCATTATCGTCTGCCGCTTCCTTGGTGGCTTGAGCTCAGCGGGCGGTTCAGTCACCTTGGGCATGACTGCAGACATGTGGGAGCCTGATGACCAAGGGTTTGCTGTTGCGTATGTGGTATTGTCTTCTGTTGGTGGTACCACAATCGGTCCCATCTTTGGTGGAATGATCCAGCAGTGGCTGAAATGGGAGTGGAACTTCTGGATTCAACTCATCTTTGGCGGGGTTACACAATTGGTCCACTTCTTTTTTGTCTCTGAGACCCGTGCGACTATCCTTATCGATCGGGAGGCGAAGCGCCGTCGCAAGACAGGCGAGGATCCAAACGTTTATGGACCAAACGAGCTGAAGAAGCCCCGGTTTGATGCTAAAGAAGTTTTGCGTGTCTGGTCCCGACCCTTTGAGATGTTCCTGAGGGAACCTATCGTGCTCTTCCTTTCTCTGCTGTCTGGTTTCTCTGACGCGCTGATCTTCACCTGCATTGAGTCTTTCAACCTCGTGTTCAAACAATGGGGATTCAACCCTCTCCAGATTGGGCTCTGCTTCATCTCCATCGTGATTGGCTATCTTGTCGCGTACGGTATCTTTCTCCCCGACATTTGGCGTCAGCGTCAAGTTAGAAAGAGTCACGGCAATACAGCTCGGCTGGCTGAGCGTCGTCTGCTACTCCTTCTCTTCATTGCACCACTGGAGACGATCGGCCTGTTCGGATTTGCTTGGACATCAATGGGTCCGGACTATACCCATTGGATCGTGCCCCTTGTTTTTGTGTTCTTGATTGCCATTGCGAACTATGGAATTTATATGGCAACCATCGACTACATGGTCGCCTCCTATGGGCCGTACTCTGCTTCCGCCACTGGAGGCAACGGCTTTGCTCGTGATCTTCTCGCAGGGCTGTCCGCCATGTACGCGACTCCCATGTACAGCAACATCGGTGGCAAGTTCCACCTGCAGTGGGCGAGTACGATTCTCGCCTGTCTGTCCATTCTAGTGACCGTTCCCATCTACATATTCTACTGGAAGGGCCCTGAAATCCGAGCACGCAGCAAATTTGCTCAGACCCTAGAGGCCGACCGCGCACAGCATGCAGGACGCCGGGCTAGTCGCCTCAGCGCGGAGGAGAAGCCATATTTGGCCTAAAAGTCTTTCACTTGACTCTCGAGCATCTCTGCATTCTAAGTTGTATTTATATTGATATTACTTTATTTCTACATTGTCATTAACCCATTCTGTTCAACGATCTTTGGATCCGACTTCTGGTGTGAGTCTTGACCGGGGGATCGGTCTGCATGACTGATGGACTACTTGACTATAACAGTTTAGATACCCAATCCTGATACTATCTTTTGGATACCATTTGAGCATACCGTGTATAGAAACTATCGCCTCTTGTGCAGTAGATGAACACTATATCTGAGTTCACTTTGCCTTGTTTTAAAGTACCTCTGTATCAAGTGTCTCTAGGCACCTATAAAATTCGGCGGGACAAACAATATGTCTTACTTCATACAAACACACCCATGTACATAAAACAAATGACTCTTATTATTCCAAACAACGGTAAAGAGTGTTCGGTGGCTGCAGTGAATTGATGTCCTTGAAGTGCGGGCGGCGTACAAGTCCTCAGCCCTGGCTTATTCTTTCCTACTAGCAGATCTAAGCATAGGCCAACTAACATCAGCTGGTTCCTGAATATAAGCTAAGTAGAGAGTTAGGTAGGCAAAGTTTGGTAGCCGCGGATTCACGTCCAGCTTTAGTATAACGATAATGTAGAAAGACTCGAAAGGATAGGAAAATAAGATAAGAAAGAAAGGAAGGAGAAGAGAGAAGAAGGAAACTTGAAGTTCAACAAGCGAAACCAATGAAAAAGAAAGAGTATTCAAGATGATGACTGACCGAATTATGAAGTATATCCGTCTCAAACACATAGAGCCCGGTAATACCACCTCAGATAACAAGGACGCTGGGTTCTGCACCAAAGCCTAGACGAAGGAAAGGAGATTATGAGCAGTCAACCCAACAACCCCAGATGACACTGTTTAGTTATCATTAGGCGTTCTCTATTCGTCGTCCTCACGCCGCCATAACAGGTGCGGGTCCCTGTCACAATCTTCCACACTGCACCCATGAGGTATAGGTGTATCAATTCCCTCAATAACCTTCAAAGACGGTAACTTTGAATCCTTCTGCTCCAACAAAGCTGCTATCTGGGCCTCTACTTCTAGGTCCAGCGAATCTTTACATCTGTGTGGGAGTTCACCAGGCAAGCCATAGCCGTAGAGGCGCAGCGATTCCAGACGTGGGGGCAGGTTGTCAATGAGAGAAAAGGGTTCCTTCAGGCGACCGGCACCAAAGCCACGAGCGTAGCAGTAGAGAACATGGGTGCCGAGGCTAAGATGTTTGAGATTGGGAAAGCTGCGGAGCGCACAATCCGGAGCGGGTGATTCTACACCCACGATTTCTTTCTTTTGAGCTTTCCACTTGTCAAGATCTTCATCGTCATAATAATCGTTGTCATCATCTTGCCGGAACATGGGATCCTC
Organism: Aspergillus pseudonomiae; assembly: GCF_009193645.1. Classification (NCBI taxonomy): domain Eukaryota; kingdom Fungi; phylum Ascomycota; class Eurotiomycetes; order Eurotiales; family Aspergillaceae; genus Aspergillus; species Aspergillus pseudonomiae. Next base: position 112,701 of record NW_022476011.1, on the reverse strand, counting down.
ATCGACCATTTCACGGAAGATCGCATGGCCCTGGATGTCAAGATCCAGCTCTTCCAATGTGTGCCGGTGGGTGAGCAAGCACTCTAGGGTGAATACTGGACTGATTGGTGTTATATCACCTCCCCGCTCGGAGCGTCCACCAACCGTCCATGCGAACTTTCTTAATCGTTTGGGTGAGTGGATAACGACCTCCAACTCCTCGTACAACATGTGTATAATACAGTGGTAAAACATGATATCAGTGTAGTTGGCTGAGCGTGGTGGAGGCCACGTTCCTACATCGAGGTTCGGCTTAATAGCATCAAAGCGAACAGATTCAATGGCGGGGAGTTCCCGGATGAGATTAAGGCAGTCATGAACGTCGTAATCCCAATAGAGTGTACCACCATTCATAAAACTATCTATACTATCGAGAAATCTCACTGAGCGGAGATTACGCAAGCCAGGCACATCGCGCTTCTCAGCGATGGCTCGCTGCAGGAAGTTTTCGAATACATATGTCTCTAAGCGATGTTGCAACCCTAGCGAGCAGAAGGCTAGGGATTCCAATCGAGGTGCCAGGGACACAAACATGACAGCGAGGGCCTGCGCCTGGAAATATAGGTACTTGCCATATGGACTGAGGAACTGTAAGCGTCTAGGAAGGTCAATGCTTTATCAGGGGTAGCTGGCATACCCTTGATCTTCACTAACATCCTGTAGAAGCATACTTAATACTCGTTCATGCTCTCCTCGCTCTTCAAACCCTGCGTTTCTGACTGCAAGCTGGAGCCTTTGAAGGTCTTCTGTTGGCAGCAAGACTTGTGTTGGCCGGATCTCATAAGGGTCACTCCTAATCATGTCGCATGGTGTACAATCTAGTTCCAGCTCGCGTAGCTGTTCCGCACGGGACGGCTCTCTCAGAATGGAAACCAAGATCTCTAATCCCCTCTTTACGTCATCTTGGAATCGAAGCCGCACTTTGTGGAACTTGTCAACGCTCTGCAGTTGGCAGATACCACGTCTGACCTGGAACCGGAATGAATTGGCCAGTCTCCTATAATTAGCGCCATAGGTTGGGGATATACGTCGCCAGACAGGTGCTCTGAAGGCCAACATGGCAAGGAAAGATGGAATTTGAATAGTGAATTCGACGAGACAATATGGGATTGATAACTGAAGGGAAATGAATGATAAAGAGGGAATTGCGAGATACTATGATGGCGATCTTTCTGGCCCACGTCAAATTCAGTCGCATCCTTGTAGCCAAGCACGCCTAGATCCTATCGATGCTGGTAGACTACTCCATCGACACGCTTAGCTACCTTGTAACCAAGCTATTAGACACTATTTTAGCGTTGCAACGATCCAAAACCAGACAATAAAGCGGCGTGGATACTTTTAGAAGAACCAAATTCTGTGATACTACGCTGCGGCTAGCAACTAGTCCTTTAAGGCTGTAGCGCAATAATTCTGTGTGTCAACCCTAATCCCAATTTGAGCATGTGTGAGGCCGTTTACAATGAACACTATCTCGGAGAAAGTATCTGCCATACGCTGCGGATGTAACCCATACTGTGGAGAATCGCCAATTTTTGATTACCCTTGTTAACCAGAGCTAGGGACACAATTTGTACTTCAAAACATCCTCAAATATCATACGATTATAGGGACTAAAAGATCCAAGACGCATTCTAGCCTTAAAGGATTAGTTCCATCAGTTCATGTATAGTACAATGCATCACCAACCCCTGCATAGAGCCCCGTAGCAATTTCCTTGTTATTATTAAAAGGGAATCGAACCAATTGCGAAGAGGATATTTCTGCCCAATAACTGAAATTGCGGGCCCCCAAATTATATATAGCTCACCCTATTATATGGCAAGCAATGGAGACGTTTCGTAAGTGGCCTTCACAGGAAAAGAACAATCGTAGAACTCATTCAGTTAGGCTGTGATATTAATGCCGGTACTTTTCGCTGATGGTTGCAACTTGCAAGCAATCATCAGACTATTGCTCTCTGCATCTTCTTAGGATGGTAGGTGCTCGAGAGTTCGCCAGCTAATAGTTGGATTCTGTCGTCATGGGAATATGATATACATTTGCAGATGACGGTACAACAAGTTGAATTAGCCAACAAATGACACGAAGTATATATATATAGTTTAGTCACAATGTCAAAAAATAGTTAGAATTAGTGTATAGCCAGTAGTCAACTCTCAATCACATTTTAGGCCCGAGTCTGGCCCATTTGTCAATTTACAGTGCTTGATTTATTCGATTCAGACTACTTTTCTAATAGCCGTTGGTGCACGGGATCAACTGCGCAGGATTAGGGCTTCGTGATCTTCCGTGTGTAAAGAGATGATCATAATAGCCATTCTATAGGTTGTTCCTGAATGACTTGCATTAATTGATCGACAGAAAATGTTTCACACTTGAACTAGCAGATCATTCTGACTTCTCTATGACAGATATATATTGGGGTTTGCTCAGTGGTGTGAGCCTACGCTCTAATCCAAGTCTATCAAACGAATAATTGGTACAATTTGTGTTTAGCCGGCAATTTCGCAAAATGAATGTAAGTAAATAAGATAATGTGCGGAAATATAGCGGAAAATCCTATTCACTGAATTGGGGAAATCCGGGGCCGCCTTGGCAAAGCTTCGAATCCGTAATTTTGTAGCTTTCCCCGAGATTCAGGAAGCCTGTCATCTCAGTTCAAAATTGTTCATAACTCTACACTCCGGGGTTTAATTGTACTAATGCGATGAGCGGAAATTGAAGCCGCGATGTTCCGCGTCCGCGTTTAACCGTGGACGCGGAATGAAATGCCGCACCCGAGACGAAGCCTGAGGTATGGACTTTCTTCCTTGGTCGAGGCGGTACAACCAATGAGGTGCGTCTGATTCACGAAGTTGCAATGATGACCGCCCCTCGCAGGGTTGGGTGACAAGTCTCAGACCCTAGCAAGAGAACGGCAATCCGTCTAAATACCGTGACGTGGACCTATAGTGAACCATGGTCGGAAAAGTCCCGTGCAACCGACGTAATAACCCCTGCGGAGGCTTGATGCTTAAACCGAGATGTTTGGTATAAAACCCGGCGCGCCGTATGCCACCTGAGCTGAAATGAGATTTCTCCTACGATAACAACCGTTTTCTTTCTCCTCTTCTAAACATTTTCAGAGATGTCGTTACAAACGATCGCGCTCGCCGCTGTCGCGGTGGCGTACTTCATCATTCGCTACTTGAACCGCACGGATATTCCGAAGATTAAAGGCCTCCCAGAGATTCCCGGAGTTCCTCTCTTCGGGAATCTTTTACAACTAGGGGACCAGCACGCGACGGTTGCGGGGAAATGGGCAAAGAAGTTTGGCCCAGTTTTCCAAGTGCGCATGGGCAACAAGGTCAGCTTTGACATTGTTTCGGTGGCTGATGTGAGGGGGCGTGAAGCTAATTTGACCGCTGTTTAGCGCGTGGTTTTCGCCAACAGTTTCGACTCCGTGCGCCAGCTCTGGATCAAGGACCAATCCGCGCTCATCTCTCGTCCAACATTCCACACCTTCCATAGCGTCGTTTCCAGCTCGCAGGGATTTACAATTGGTACATCTCCTTGGGATGAATCCTGCAAGAGACGGCGCAAGGCGGCTGCAACAGCGCTTAATCGTCCCGCAGTGCAGTCGTATATGCCGATCATTGATCTGGAAGCCACCGCTAGTATTAAGGAACTGTTCAAGGATAGCCAGAACGGAACGGTGGATGTGAATCCCACTGCTTATTTCCAGCGATTCGCGCTTAATACCAGTCTTACGCTGAACTACGGATTCCGGATCTCGGGTAATGTCGATGATGAGCTGCTCAAGGAAATCGTCGATGTCGAGCGTGGCGTGTCAAACTTCCGCAGTACGAGCAATAACTGGCAGGATTACATCCCCTTGCTGCGGATTATGCCTAAAATGAATCGCGAGGCTGAGGAATTCCGTGTCCGTCGGGACAAGTACTTAACGTATTTGCTGGGTATTCTAAAGGACAGAATTGCCAAGGGAACAGACAAGCCGTGCATTACTGGAAATATTCTGAAGGACCCGGAAGCAAAGCTTAACGAGGGTAAGAAAGCTTCCAGCGTACAAGTTAGAGCTCTTCACTGACAGGATGGATTAACAGCTGAGGTGAAGTCTATTTGCTTGACCATGGTTTCGGCTGGTTTGGATACTGTTCCCGGTAACTTGATTATGGGCATCGCCTTCCTGGCTTCCGAGGACGGTCAGCGTATTCAGCAGAAGGCCTATGACGAGATCATGAAGGTCTACCCAGGTGGCGATGCGTGGGAAAAGTGTTTGGTTGAGGAGAAGGTTCCATACGTGTCGGCCTTGGTCAAGGAAACTCTGCGATTCTGGACTGTCATTCCGATTTGTCTGCCACGGGTAAACATCAAGGAAATTGAGTTCAACGGAGCCAAAATTCCGGCTGGAACTACATTCTTCATGGTAAGATACTCCCTTCTTTCTGGTCTGCGCTCCAGTAAGCATACTCATTGATTTACAGAACGCCTGGGCTGCCGACTACGACGAGGACCATTTCAAGATGCCCGAGAAGTTCATCCCTGAGCGATATCTCGAAGTCTCTGAAGGCTCCGGTACTCCTCACTACGGATATGGAGCTGGCTCACGGATGTGTGCGGGATCTCATCTTGCCAATCGCGAACTATACACGGCGTACATCCGACTGATCACTGCCTTCACGATGCATCCCGCGCAGAACCCGGGAGATCGCCCTATCCTGGATGCGATCGATTGCAATGCGATCCCTACAGCTTTGACCACGGAGCCGAAACCATTCAAGGTCGGTTTCAAGCCGCGGGATGCACCGAAGCTTCAACAATGGATCGCGGAGAGCGATGAGCGGACGAAGGACCTGTAGTCTTCTATTTTCCATGTTTTTCACAGTCTAGCTTTAGAATTGCGTCGGTTATGATACTTGAACGCTTAGAATGAAAATGTACATAGTATTATGAATGTGAAGATTACACTGCAATGAATGGAGGACATGTCCAACCAAGAGAATACCTGACGTAGTCGACGAACCAAGCTACTAGTAAGAGCTTAGCGGGAACGGAACCATTCCAGGGAGTGGATAACTGCCGAGTGGATCGTCGCCGCCTAAACCCGCTCGGGCTATAGTGCAACCTCGGCTGCCGAACCCCCGCATTAGCGACTTGACCCAACAGCAAAACATCCATCGGCTTTTTCTTTCTCTCCGCTCATACCGGAACCTGGTCAAGATGTCTGCCCCGGTGGATCATGACACAGACCAAATCGCAGACAACGGGGATACTCGCATGATAGAGAACGACACAGAATCGCACCATCCCCGCCCGCGGAAAAGACGGAAATACATCGCAAAGGCATGGTGGGTCACGTTCATCCTTCCCAGTATTGACTGTCGCTCAAGGTCTTACTGAAACCGCGAACTACAGTAACGAGTGCAAGCGTCGGAAAATCAAGTGTAATGGAGAGACGCCATGCCAAAGATGCGGAAGACAGCGGATTGGATGTGTGTACCAGGAAGGACAGCGACAAGAAATCACCGCGAATGAACAGTAAGCGCAGGTCTGTGGGGCGGAGAGAAATTAAACTGACGGAACACAGCGGATTCGATCAATTGTGCGAGCAGATGAAAGTCATGCAGGAGCAAATCACTGCTTTGACGGCCGCCGTTCATACACTTACTCAAGGTGCTGCTGCCCCGACGTCATTCGCGCGACCGGACCAGACTTGTTCATCTGTCTCCTCGCAGAGGCATTTTCGGCGTGTCTCATCGGCGAAGGGGTTGACTTTTCAAGGTCCCACAACCTCCGCGTTTAGTTTTGATATTGCGAAATCGAGTCTTCAGCGACGCGGGATCGTCGAGCGCAATGATGCTGGTGAGGACGGGGATTTGACTCAGGAGCCGTCGCCTATGCCGTCGCCGCCCTCACCGACCCAGGTATTACATACACGACGGGGTGATCCACTATGGACTATTGGAAAGGATGAAGCCCTTAGATTGTGCAGGGTGTATGAGGAGGAGATGGGGATTATGTACCCTGTGCTGGACCTGCAGCAGTTACTCAACCAGGTTGAGATTCTATATGGCCAGGTGGGAACAGAGGCCTGGTCGGAGGCGTCTGTACCACATAATGGAGATACGAAGCTGGATGGTTATGACGTACATATTCTCAGGTTGGTTCTTGCGTGCGCAATAACGGCCGAGGCAAGCGGAAACAGCGATTTGGCTATGCGGCTGTTTGAAGATGTACAGGAGGTGGCAGATAACTGTGTCTGGGGGCCTCCGGACATCAGAGGTATTATATTCCTGACGCTGGTGGTAAGTTCTGCCGTGCTTTTGCTCTTCGCATGATCTAACGTAGTCACCCAGTCGATTTTCTACTTTCAAATGGACGAAGAAGCACTTGCCTGGAGGACGATCGGTATCGTGGAACGTATGTGTCTGGAGAAAGGTCTTCACCGACGGGAAACATTGGAACAGCCGGCTATTCTGGCCGAAGGAAAGGAGCGTATTCTACGATTGTTCTGGTCCATATATGTTCTGGACATGCGCTGGAGCTTCGGGACGGGCATGCCCTTTGCCTTGGAAGACACGGACATTGACCCGTGGCTTCCAGAGCCCGAGGAAAAGACCCCCTACTTGCGGGTGATGATTCGGTATAGCCGCATTGCGGCAAAGGTCTGGAAGTTCATATCAGCTTTCAACAACACCAACGAGATCAAGAAGGACGAGATGAACTATCTAGACTGGCAGGTCGTACGATGGACTGCTGCAATTCCTGAGTCCCTGCGTCTTGACCAGCCATTGGATCAGGTGCAACAAGAGCCACGGAGTATCCGTCGACTGCGGTCTTTACTTTACCTGCGAGCCAACCAGCTGAGGATGCTCATCTATCGACCGGTACTGTATTCAGCGGCTCATATGATGCGTTATCCAGCAGAATCGCAAATAATCGTTGACCTTGCCAAAGAAACAATCCAGTTTATCACAAAGCTCAACCAGACGTCAGATATTTACCGTCTCCAACAGGTCACATTCAACTGGTTTCTCGTGTCAGCCCTTGCCGTTCTGTTCCTCGCCGTATCGCACACACCTGCCCAATTCAGTGCTCACTCTAGAGAGGAGTTCTACATGGCTCTGGAACTAGTGAAAGGCTTCTCGCCGCGATCATATGTATCCCGGCGACTGTGGAGGTCAATCAAGGGCCTTCGAAAACTGGGGCCTCAACTTGGGCTGCAGACCCACCAACAGCCCGATGAGACGGCTCGTACCGCACTTGAGCCAGCCGCTGGTACTGTAGCGGTGGACTCAATGGAGCAAATGCCGGCGCCTAGCACGCAGAGTCATACAACACCCGACGGAGCTCAGATGACACGGGAGCTGATGGAATGGTTCGAAGCAGTGGGTAATATTGAAGACCAGATCATGTCAGTGGGAACGGGGGTGCAGACCTACGAGGAACCGTGGCAGTATGGAGCTCGCATGGGGAATGGCTACACGTTTGACTTTGGAGGTGAGCTGTCAAGTTTAATGAAGGACTGCTTCTGACGGCACTGTGGAAAATGCCATGAGTTTATTTACCTCTATATAATACTACCTGGTGCTAAAATAGTCAATGTAAAATAATTCAGTAGGTCTGGTTCCACATAATTAATTAATGAACAAGTGTATCCAGATGTACAGTTGACTTTTGTTGTGGTTTGATATGTAACAAGCTCATTATTTGCTACAAAGGCTTTGAGGTGTCGAAGTTATAAATATGCCAGAAGGTCATTCAACTGTATAGCGACAAGAACAGGTAGCGAAGTACTGGACTTACCGGATGAGTTTGTCTGTATAGCTGGTTTCGCATCACTAGAGACCAGCCGACTATGGGAACCCGTCTAGCGGAAACAGGAGCTTAGTTGTCTTATCTTCGACACAGAGCTCTCACGGAGTGGGAATATCGGTAGCATAGAACGAACGGTGAGCACTAAAATCCATAGAAACACTGCTCTCCTAGTGATCGTGGGTTAATCATCGTGCCTGTTCGAAAGTATGTAACAAGTCCTGACTATTGCGATAATGAAGCGTACTCTGTGCGGCCTTCTCATGGCGTGTGTCACGAGACGGATGATGAAATTCATTGTTGGTTGAGAAGGAGGTTTCGGATACGGTTTACTTTGTGAAGTGTGAAATTGTGTGATTTAATGGAATTGATTCGGTAGGAGATGGGCTTATATTATGGACTCGACTTATATAGATGAGCTTTTGCGGAGATGTACATGCTTTTACAGACGGGTGTCTGGTGACTTGCTGGTTGGTGAATGTAGAGGTGGTTTGTAGGTGTTTGGTGCTGTATATATTTGTTATAGATTATACATTAATGTAGTGGAATTGGATTTAGAGTAGTGCTGCAGTTGTCCATGTATCTTGAGGTACTTGTTAAATGTGTGTTGATCTATTTGGCTTGTTTTACTGGTTCTTTCATAGTAGGCGTGTAAGCCTAGTGGGTGATACCGTCGATTGACACAAGTTATGTCATGTAGGAGGATAAGAGATATGCCGAGCGACTGAAATACAATCTACAGCTGAATCCAGATAATAGCAAATATGCATTGAGGTACTAACAAATGACATGACCCAGGTATCTATAATTCCAACATGTCACCTTCGCCTGCAACATCCCCGCGAAATATCCAGCTCGAATCCAAATTGATTAGGCGGTAAACGTGGGACTGCATACCGCTCACCCCTTGTATCTACTAGTAGTCATCGCTCAGACCGACAATAGGTGTACGAGGATTGCTCATATCCCGTTCATCAGGCTCAATGGGTTCATATCCAAGGTTTTCGTACACATCTACGAATGCAATCAGCTCAATTCATGGTAAGCAATACTTTGATTTATCTGATATAGGTGTTCTTACCTCTGCAGGAGACTATTTCAAATTCATACTTCACCTCGGAAACCTCCCCCAAAAGTTCCATGCTAGAGAGCCACTCTCTCTCGCAGTGAATGTATTGGTAAGCTCCACGGATAAGGGCTCTTAGAAAATGCTTCTGAGAGGAATACGAGCATTGTTCGTCCAAATAAATCTCCCATTCAGGATACTTCAGCCATTTAACGCGGAGGCTAGCGTCATTGGCATGGGATTCCGGGAACAACCAATGAGCCTTCCTAATGGCACTCCGAACTGGGTCGACCATATTGACCACCACAATCACAGCATCCCGTGCAATTCGTGGCCCAGCTTCGGACATGATGCAGTTGGAATGGGAGGGGAAAAGGTCCCTGTAACTCCTTCTAGAAAGGCTGATGGCTAGGGATCGACTAGAAGTAGTCGAATATAACAGGTTGATAAAGACGATAGAATGTACTGGAAGGGTTAAGACGGACGGATTGAAATCCAGTATGCGTTGACTAGACCTTGATCTCTGCATAAGGAGAGAAGGATCTCCCATGGAGGAGACGAGAATACCTTATATGTGTCTCGAACAAGCCTATATAATGCATATACTCCATGCCCAACTGGAGAATCCCGTCACTGCTTTGGCACCAGGCCGGTATTATAGCACATTGCGTCTGAAGGTGCCTGCATTAATCAATAATTCATCTATCCGTTCTGTGAACATCCTGTGATATCTGGATTTGTCCACTGCTGCTAGATTTACTCCAAGAGTTCCACGTGCACACGTTGGTCTGAATACCGAAGTCCTGTTATACAGAGAGCTCAAGGGAGAAGAGAATAAAACATCATCGAATTAGTTATAAAGGGGCTTTCCCAATATTTCCAAATCTTTGACGGTAAAGTCCGTAACTAACATATGGGCTGGCTCATGCGCGAATACCAGCCCTTCGATCCGGCTTCCTGCCGACTCCACGGCCATTTGCGGTGTGACGCCACACGCCTGGTGAACAATCAACAAAGTCATTTCATAGCTAAAGGAGAATGGAAGGGGAAGAAAGGGGAAACGCACCCAAAAGACTGGAACTTCCCCCTCCTCAAAAGCCTGTCTCTCTCCAAAATCCGGCTTCTCGATATCGCTAATCCCCAACCGCTCAAGGGCATCCCATCCCCAGTCGACCGGCTCCCCATGTGTGGCCAGGAAGGGTCTGGTGATCTCCCGAACCCTCTCTACATCTTCCACCCGATAGGGTCTCATCGAGACAATGCAAGTCCCGTCCTTGAAGATTCCCGATGTTAACAATGGAATCCGTGTTTTATACATGGCAACAATGGTTCCCGTGGCTTGGTGTCTCGGTTTCAGGCCCACGTCAGCCAGGGCATCTTCAAAGGAAAAAGAGCATCCGATTAGAAAACCGACATAGTCGTCTGTCCAGAGGTTGAGGAGATCGGTACGACTCTCAATATACTTGCCATCTTTATAAACACGGTATTTGGGACAGTCCGTTCGGAGGTCGAAGTCGTCGTATTTGATGCAGGATGACGGGTAAACAGTGTTGGGGTTGCCCTTAGGGGTGAGCCCCAGTAAGGGGCAGGAGACCGGGTTGCGGAGACATAGGTTGTGGAAATCCTCGGCGTGCTTCGAGGGAAGAATGAGAAGATTGGCTTGGAGATATCCTGGGGCTAAGCCCGAGGTGTTGGTTATGTGGTTTTGGCGTCCGAGGAGGCGGATTTGGTGGGCTGTCTGACAATGCGTGGGGTCCATCTCTACAAGAATAATCGCATTATGGTCGTCTGTTGTGTTGAGTACTTGTGTTCTACATTTGAATTATATGACCTTCCCCGCGGAATGACGATGACTTATTTTCCGCCATGACGGGGTGTCGACGACCATCAAACGACCCCAGCGTTTATACACGGAGTTCAACCCACTCGTTTTCCCCATATCCACCCTCGGGGCCCACTCACCGATATCTGGGGTTTTATCAGTCGGACCACCCAATGAGCTAATGATATTAGTAGGGATCACCAACTGATAAACTCCTCTCCACCACTTATCTTGACCCTTCGGCCCGAACAGGCCTCTTCAACGAGCGGAGACGCGGACGTTGGCCGAATTTCTGTTACTCAAGTGCTACCTTATTCAGATAACGGGAGTGTCACCCAGCCAAAGGCTATGCACTAGGAGGGGAAAGATATGCATGCGCTATCTTGATAGGTAATCGTGACGGAGGGATCAGCAAGATCCACGAGACTCTTTTAACCCCATATTTTCCCTTCCCCTGTCACCTGGGTTTGGGAGATTTTGGGGTGGAAGTGCAGTTGCATCTGTCGCAGAAATTCGAGAACGAAAGAGCACTTTGTCACTTAGACGACCAGCCTATTTGGACGCCTCCCATGTCGACAGACGAAAAGGATATCCCGGTCGAGAACAAAAATGATCGCAAAACCTCCATAGAGGAGCCGGGGGTCGGCGATGTGGACGATGTCGTGCTCGATCCGAAAAAGGAGAAGAAACTCCTGATGAAACTGGACTTAGCCTTTATTCCCATTATTATGGTGACATATTTGTCATGTTTCTTGGATCGCACAAATATCGGTATGCCGAATATTTTACGGCCAGTCTAAGATGGCGGAGCTGACCTCAACAGGTAATGTCAAAGTCGCGGGGATGCCCGAGGATATCGGGGCCTCCGAGACGCAGTTTTCGATCGCCGTGTCCATCTTCTACGTGACTTATGTCCTGCTAGAATCACCATGGGCGGTGTTGATGAAAAAGCTTACGCCCCGCAATATCCTAACTGGACTGTGCATCGTCTGGTCTCTAGCGACAATCTTTACGGGGTTCGTGCAGAACGTCGCTGCACTCTACGCCACAAGATTGATTCTGGGTGCTTGCGAAGCGGGACTTTTCCCATGTCTGAATCTGTACCTGGCGATGGTCTACCGGCGGGAAGAGCAGGCCAAACGCGTCTCCTACCTTTTCAGCTCCGCAGCTATCTCTGGCGCTGTGGGAGGTTTACTGGCATACGCACTGCTGCATATGGACGGGCTAGGAGGAAAGGCCGGATGGAGGTATTTGGGTCCCCCCCTCCTTATTACCTTGCATCGTTAACCAAGAATCAACCAGATGGGTCTACATCATCGAAGGCCTCTTCAGCATGGTCTGCGCCGTCCTCATCTGGTTCGGCCTCCCCAACGATCCCGCAGAATCATACTTCCTGACTGCAGAAGAGAAATGGATGATGCGCGTGCGGAACGAACAACGCCGCAAATACATGGGCAGCGACAAGTTCAACTGGGAGGAAATGTGGACCGCACTGCGCGATCCTAAACTGGCGTTCAGCGCCGCCACGCAGTTCTGTCAGGACATCCTGCTCTACGGATTTAGCACCTTCTTGCCGACAATTTTGCAGGATATCGGATACAACTCACTGATGAGCAATGTGTTGACCGTGCCGGTCTATATATGGGCTGCACTTGTGTTTATTGCAGTAGCATATTGTGCGGATCGATTTTCGCGCTTTGCCTCCGTAAGTCCTGTCCCTCGTCCTTCCCTTTTCCGATAATCAAGATCGGGACTAGCATAGCGAACAATGTGCTAACGTGCGAGGATAGTACATCCTAATCGCCAACATCTTCGGAATAATAGGCTACATCCTCCTCCTCGCCGTGTCCAACAACCCCGTGAAATATTTCGCCACCTACCTCTGCGCGATCGCCTGTTACACATGCGTCGGACTAAACGTCGCCTGGCTGAACGTCAATTTCGCACCGCAATACCGTCGAGCCCTGGCGGTCGGCGTCCAACAGACCATCGGAAACTGCGCGGGCATTGTCGCAGGGCAGATCTATCGCAAGTCACCCTATGTACTGGGTAACTCCTTCTCCTTGGGATCTATATGCGTAGCGCAGATCCTGGTGTTCGTGCATGCGATGTACCTGAGGAGGGAGAACGCCGAGAAGGAGAGGATTATCGACGGCAAAGAGGATACGCGGAGGGTCAGGACCGGTGACGCAGAAGTGGAGTTCAAGTATCATTACTAGTAGTCATCCTGTTCCAGTGGTTCAGGGGCATTTTGCAAATAGTTATGTCATTCATCAGACTTTTTCCTTTATTACTTGGATATTTTTCTTGGGAGTGAGGGTTGTACGTACGCTTCATTGGTGGATGGGTACATGACGTCATGACGTACGTACACATAAGACTTTTGTTAAGAAGGGAAGAAAAAAGGTACCGTGGGATATATTTATATGGATCTCCACTGGCTTCAGCCTTATACTCCAAATTGGATAGACTGATATACTTTGACCTACAATTAATATTGCTTCACGAAACTTTTATGAATCACTGCCCAACATTATTACCTCCTAACAAACGAACCGAAGAAAGTACAACCAAAAAGCAACATGGGCTCCTGCTTCTCCCTGCTCGGTGGCGGTAATCGCCGTCATCATATGAACCCCGGTATGGGAATGGGCGGAGGCGGATATCCACCGCCGCGAAAACACGAGTTCGGTCCTGGTGCTGGCATGGGGGGAGGGTTTAACTCGGGACCGGGAGGATTTAGTGGAAGACATCATCATCACGGAGGACATCATCATCATGGTGGTGGTGGACTCGGCATGGGAATGGGTGGCCATCACCATCATGGCCATCATGGAGGTATGGGAGGGCCTGGGTTTGGAGGTGGGCATCATGGAGGACATCACGGCGGACATCATGGCGGAGGAGGCTTTGGTGGGCATCATGGCGGTGGACATCATGGAGGAGGCTGGTGATCTGCTGTAACCGCATGGGATAATGGTATGTGTCTATATGGTACGATTACTCTCGACCGTGCTGACGAGATCAGAATAGATATTTATGTGCTTGTATGGCTTTTACGACCAGTGTTAATGATTCTGTATTTGATCTGAAATTCCACTATGATTCCTCCACAATAAACTATGGATCCTAAGGTTATTTGCTATCGAGAACTAGATTTGGTCTGCAGCCGCAGACAGGGGCTCTCCCAAAGGAATCAATCCTCTCTAGAATCACGTCCAAAGAGTCCGTCCATCTTGTCCACTGCTTTTGCGACGATGGCAAAAGTCATGGCGGACACATCACCGTGGTCAAGAATCTCATCGAATTGGTTCCTCCAGAACCACAAACGCTCAAGATGCATGGCAGTGGGACTCCAGTTGTCGTCAGACAGTCTACTCTGCATACTCTGCCACCATGGGCCACCCTGTGAAATGTTGTTTGGTGTACCGTAGTGCCACAGTCTATAAGCGGCGTGCACAAGCCAGACACCCGCAACTGCAGCTTTCTTGTCAAGATGCTCAACGGCGCATATATTCCTAGTTACAACTTCCTCGCCGTTGATTTGTGTTACCGTTCCCTCGGTGACCTCCTCTATGGCCGACATAGCTTGCCGCGGAACACTTATGAGATAGATCTCGGTGAGTAGTGCAGCGAAGGCATGTGTGTTGAGGTACTGTTGAAATTCTGCTTCATTTCTCAAGAGACCTGGTGAAGTTAGCCATGCTGTCGGATCGTCCACGTGTACAGTACAATAGACAGTTGCAGGGTAGAACTAACTTTCGCGGAATGGTGGCAGGAAACGATCGATCCGATTCAGGCCGTCCCACAGGAAGATCATCCGACGAGGTTCGTGATATCCATCACTGTCATCTAGCATGAGGACCTCTGGGAGCTGCCTCAGAGGGAGCTTTCTTAGCCACAGGATAACCCTAGCTAGCTGCGAATGTCCATCTCCATTATGATCTACCTGTCCTGCAAGACGTAGAAAAGCTTCCCAGATGTGTGTAATAAATTCGTAAGATTCCACAGGTTGGCTTCTGGTCGCGTAGTCTGTGTAGAGGTTATCCAACTCAACCGCTGCGAGGCGGGGGACCCTAGCGTCGCTAGCTCCTATTACACGCTGGAGAGTGGCCCATATACGGATGATCAGGGCCTGTGTGGTCAGGTAGTCCAACATTGTAGATGTTGAAATCTTTGCAGGATTTGAGATATGAGAGTCTTGGATAATGAACGATGAGGTGTGATGGAGAAAGGAAGGTGGGTGTAGAGATCTGTAAGGTAAATGTGCTCAAATTGTTGTCTAACCGACAAAGGAGATCCTACCAGTGAATAACATCATGCTTCCATCTAATTCCGTCGTAAAACAGTGGGCAGAACATTACAACGTTGAGAAAATAGGCATGGCATTGTTATTTAGGCATGCTGTGATCTTAAAGATGATATTGATATGGCGGTAGGGTTACAGAAAGCACGTGAGTGAACACCATATACTTCATTATGTGATTCCTGGTACTATTTCCATCAGACATGTTAAACCTCCCGAAGCTCAGCGGTCCACATCCTTTTGTGACCATACCCCACTTCCAAACAACCAGGTGTAATGGACAGTTTTCAAATTTTAAAAATTGACTCATCTTTCAAGGTTGGCTCGGGTTTCCCTTCATAGTCTCCTGTAGAAGTCAGCCATCATTGTGTAACCAGGTAATATATGATCATATACAGTGGGAACTACCGCTCTTCCAAACAATTTCAAATTGAAGCTGGGGTTCTTCCGCCTCCAGCATCGCCTGTATGGCGCAAAACCACTGCATTCTACAGAACACGTACCCAGTGACTGTGTCTCCGTACCGTTTGAACGAGAACTTCAGCTCGTGGTTCAGGCTGTTAAAGTCACACTGCTTGAGAAGTATCTTTTTCCAGTATCGATAGTCAAGATCCCAGATAGGAAGAGTGTCTTTGCTGTTTCAATCCTGCCATATGCACCAAGCTCTCAGAAAGGCGCTCCGCTCGGGATCGACGCGATTGATGACTTCGATGGGAATATCCTCGTGTATTTTCATTTTGCGCTGTTTGAAGGTGTGAGGCCGTAGTAGGTCAAGTATGAGAAGCAAAAGATTGGAAGGCGTGGATAATCTGCTGAATGCTCTGTAGAGCTGAGGAGAAGATACAAAAGAAATCTATATCTTGTGGTGCATGAGAGCGTAACAGAGATGCGAGTAGGTGATGATATGATTGCAGACCTGATTGGCTTGCTCGATTGGGTAGCCTTGATAGACGCTGCTGGAGCCTGACAGAGTGAATCAAGTGAAACTACTAGTAGCCCGGAACTCTGCGTTTCTTTCCTTTATCTTCAGCCCCTGCTCTTCCTTCTCCCACACTGTCTCAAGCCACCATCTCCCAACCACCTGCATCAATCTAACAATCTATTCTCATCCATCTATCATCTTGATACTAGCAGGTGAGATACCCTCATCCGGTTTCATATTTGAATCGGGCGAACAAAGATTACATCACCTTATGTCAGTAGCAAAACAGACTAACCTGTATGTCTAGCTTGCAACAAACATGCCCCGTCAGATAGCCTGGGACACGTCCTTCAAGGTCCACAATCGGATGAATCCCAGCAAAAGCGGGATCTTTATGGCCTGGGACTTTGCTCGGGTCTGGGATGGTCTAACCATGTATGTCAGGGACCTGGACTATGTCAAGTGGGTCACCGCTTTGATTGAAACTTGCGATTTCGATCCAGAAATCCACTTCGCCAGATACACTGTGTACTGTGATGGCTTTGAGGTCACCGGAAATATCTTTTGCGAAGCTCACTGGCACTATGCCATCGGAATGAACCTCGAACGCGGCCTTGAGTTCGAAATTGTGCCCCAGAATGGTATGTACCTGGATCCAGCCCAGGAACTATGGAATAGGCCGCTAACATTTCTAGGCCAACTTGAGACTAACCATGATGGAACTCTGAATGATACGACCGGCCGTGAGGAGTTCTTGGCTTGGGTTGATGACCAGTACGTCTCCGATTGAAGATTACCAAACGCGTATCCTGGTGGAGCCCGTGTTGAGGGCCGTTGTGACTGTGCACTTGGAATCAATCGTCTTGACTTAGCTTGCGTTGTTGCTTTGATGTGTTGACCCTGCCTGCCTACCCTTGCGAGATAGCAATGCTGGTAGTCTCCTGGTGAGCTACTGCTTCTGTATTGTGGCAATGTCTTGTGGCTTTTTACGTCCATAGGTTCAGACCAAATCAGTGACTTGCTTTCACTACTCCGCCTTGGGCATGTCTCCACTAATAATACTCAATACTGATTATGGATGAAAGGCCTTTCTAGTTATTAGAATATCTAATCAGTTGGTCAGCGTATGTAATACGCGATGTAACTATTTAGAATGTCGCCGTCGTGCATTTCCGAAGAGAAGCAATTCATACAATTTCAAGCGATAGAACAACATTCGATTAAAGCATAGTTTCTCAACCTCACAAAGATAGAAACTCCACAACGCAGACCGGTATACAACATAAACTTAGAAACCCCGAAGCAAATCCCAACACCGTCTGTCTTAACACCAAGGAAGTGGACCACTGTCCAATGATCAATCAAGATCGCATTTCTCACGAGCATCAGAATAGACAGATCCACGCGAGGACCTTCGGCCTGCATTCGAGAAGAGATCTACCTTCTCATGCAGCCATTCTAACAAAAGTAAGCTCATATCTTCAACCTGTTTCATGTAATAACAGAGGAATCTCACCAAATTTATGAACAATTTCGAATTCTAGATCAGCCCCGTTCTTCGCCAGGGTATCAATAGCAGCAACAAACTGCTTCTCACAGGAAACATAGATAAGCTCCTGTGAGCCTTTGTTCAACGAGAGTTTACATCTGATACGATGGCGCCTAGGGGAGAAGCCGCATTGGCTCTTGAGGGCGCGTTTCCACCTGGAGTAGCTGAGCTTCCCATAGTAACCGTGTTGCCCCCAATCATCAATAAATGAGTAGAGCTTGAAGACGGCACCTCGGTCAGGATACACACGGTTGCGCACGATGACACGCGTGCCATCCGACAGGGTCTGCTTGCTGAACTTCACCATGGCTAGGAGTTGCTGGTGATGTCTGTATTAAGAGTTAGCTTTGTTATACTATACTTGATGTAAGTGGTCATAACATAGGATATACCTGTCTCGTAAAAGTTGTTTGTGATTTTTGTGTCTGTGTCTCTTGGAGCAAAGTGTGGATTTTCTAGGGGGACAACAATATGGGCTGAAGAAGAGGGGTAGTAGTCATAAACTAGACCCTTCCAGCATCGGGGTGTCATTATGATAGCAGAATCACCCAAGGTATTACGTAGATGAGGTTCGCTATATCATCTGTGCATCACTGACAGGTGCCTCAGGACCTACACTATTACCCCGTGACTCTACTTGTTCATTAGTCATGGTCACAGCTACATCACACGACTCAAGATGAAAGCTTTCCTTGCAATGTATTATAATAACACAGACGGTTAAGCAAAATATATCGAGAGTCACGATGAAATATACCATTCTAATCAACTCAGCAGTGATCGCCCTCCTACTTCGACCAAACAACGGTGAGTGATTCAATCTAATTTAACATATTATTCCCAATCAACCCTGCGTTGACCTTCAATTCCTGTGGCTGACTTAGAGGATCTCTCAATCTCAAGAAATATCTGGTCTTAACAAAACTGCGGCCTTCCTTCATCTTCCGTTTAGTCGCTTTACGCGTTAGATGACCGATAGGGAGACGGTTTGCTTCGGCTTCCTTACTTTCAGATGGTACGTACATCATCCTGAGTATCTGGGATATCAGGAAGTACAGGAGATACTGCATTGCATACAATTACTACCACTCAAACTAATGACCGATTACCATCATACCAGTGCACGATCCAACCTCTAAATCCATATTACTCATCATCCGACAACCCAACAATGGACAGACGGCTTCGCATCGGTTGTGTGAAGCGGGAGTTCCCCTACCTTCTGTCCCTTGTTACATCTTAATCAATTTAATGTGCCTTGGCCACCACCACGCCAGGTATATGCTGGTAGTGTCCACGGCATTCATCATCCCAGGTATTGAGAAAAATGAGATCCGCCACGGCCAAGTTTTGTTCCTCGGTACCTCCATGTTTTTCGCGACAAGGCCCAGCCTCCCTGAGAGTCTGGCTCCGACATCGCTGCAGATGGATATTTTACACGCGATATTGATGGACTTCTTGCCAATACCGAAGATGCGAGATAATCGGATTGCCAAGGAGACTTGCTATGATCATGCGGAACTTTTGAGAGACTTGCTTGGCGAAAAAATCGTTGACCACATATTTGGTTCCTTATGGTCTAGCAAATCTCCTATTGCCAGTAAACTGGCCACGAGAGAGGGGACGATGACAATATAACTGCCTCGAGACAGGAGCTTATCCTGTGGGGAGAGCCGTACAGAGTAGAGAGTTGGGATGCGACGTTGGGGTTCGTCCGGAAATGGGCGTGGGCTATGGAGGGGTGCAGGGAGTTAATTGCATCGAGCAATCGATGGAGGGTGATTCGAGGAGAAGACCCTATTCGAGTCTATATGCGGCTAAGCGGTGTGCTCGCGCTTAATTTTGGACGATATACTCATAATCCATGAATTATACACACAACCTACAAGCGCCGGTATAGCATCTAGCTTACAATCCACTTTGGTTGAGGACAGGAGCCCATATCTTCTACCAGGGCATCGACTCTCTCCGTGATCCAGCCGGAGGCGACCTCGTCCTTCCGCGCGCCCCACACAGGGACATGGGACGTCCAACACTTCCCATCCGTATAACTATACTGTACACATTTATCATCGCGATAGCAGAGCACCCGGCACTCCACCAAGCTAAGACTCGTCTCTCCCGGCGTTTCGCCGATTCGATTATCCCAACCGGCAACCGTGCCTCCTAACTTCGGCCGGACCATATGTCGAAACACATCCCGATACAAGACCGGCTTGCGATTCCCCTCGCGAAACCATCTCCGCTCAAACTCCCAGAGGTCACGAATCTGCTCTGGCCCCAAATGATGATAAGCCACCGGTGCATAGCACCATGGCTTCTTGCGATACCCCTCGGAGAAAAAGTCCAGTTCGCTCGGCTGGCCTGAGACCAACACCGGCCAGGCCCACAGCATGCCCACGCCAGCATCTGCCATCAACTTGCCCAACACACAATCGCCGGCCCAATGATCCCTTGTCACGCGATCCCACGCATCCAAATCATACCTCCGCAGCGAAACCGCTGCGCGCATCGCCGGGTTGGAAAGCACAAACCCGGACCCGCCATGCGCAAAAACCACATCGGCGATCTGCATCTGATTCCCTAGATAATACGGCCTCTGGTGCTCCAACTGCGCCAACCAGGCCAGCAGATTCGGCCAGAAGAAATACGTGTCTGCCTCCATGAAGACGTACCATTTTGCGTTGTCACGCGCCTTCAACGTCTCCTCGATCATCGGCAGGAACTTCCACTTGTCCAGCTTCCAGCCCGGGTTGTTCGGTTTGCCGAACGCGGTGTTGGTGTCCGGGTTCATGTCGGAGGTGGTAAGCGCTGTGCGCCCGGCGGCGCGCACACGGTTGTAGATGCTGAAGTCCGGGTTGGATTGTTTGATGTCCTCTGTTACGCTGTCGAGGACGTCGTGGAGTTGCACATTGTTGATCGTTTCGTTGTAGTCGGAGAAGATGATGTAGTGTGGGATGCAGCGGAGGGTGGTTTGGAGGTGGACGGGGACTTTGTCGCGGGCTTCGGTGACGCCTGTTTTGAGGACGACGAAGACATCCTCCATGCCAGGGAGGCTGGGACAGTTTGTGTCGGCATTTTGTTTTATATGCGGGAATGCGATTGGAGACGATATGTTTCGGTGGGTGAGATATATGAAGAGAATGACCAGCAGACCTAGGATCGGGCTGATCCAGGCAATCCGTCCGCGCGGCGGATGGTGAGCAGGACGAAAGGCCGTCATGGAGCTGAGGGATTGGCGCCGAGGTGGCAGCGGCGGGTGAAGGAGGCCATGTTGCGACTTAAGAAGCCCACGGGCAACGCCCCTCGTGCTTTGTGTGTCGTCGTGGGGACCAGGCACCCCTGACCGGTCGCGCGGCTGACGTGGACTACGATGGAGTGATTGATGTTCCTTCTGGCGGTGGTTATGTGGCTTGTCGGGTTATTGGACGCCTTTGTTCGCCCACAGTGGGCCTGTGGGGTACGGTAGGCCAATAATTAATTCTCCTATTTTTTCCTTCCCAATTCTTGGCGGGTTCCAAGGCAGCCTGGACCCAGCGTCTAAGCGCGAGATGTCAAGTTAACCTTGCAACATAGGGTCCAGTTTCTTTCCCGCATATTGCGGTCGCTAGTCAAAGCACGTTCATGATTGCGAGCAGTCAATTTGGAATTTACGTGACCACGGTTTGTATGATAACCAGTCAATGTGCTAATATATTTTCTTAGAGTCCTGAGAGTGCAAAACACCCTAATACTTTGGGTCTACCAGAAAAAAAAAAAAAGTAGAAAGGCCCCTTTCTTGCCTGTTGGGTCGCTTTTACGCTAACATTTGTGGTCTTTGATTGAAACTTATCCTCCAGCAATCCGACTCGATCATAACAGCTTTTATTCATGTATGGCTTGAATCCATTACACTAAAAATCAACATGGTTACCTGCCTTGAGGCAAAAGAATACTACACTGGAGGATTCAAATTCCACAGAGGTCTTACACGTATTAAGAATGCCCTACGCTGAACAATCTTCATATCCGTGGAAATCATCGTCAACACCCATTTACTTCGCTCAATACGCAGTCTAAGAGTCAGAAGGTCTCAATATCTACATCTGGGTATAAACTGCACTCTGATATGTGTTTGTTGCTTCCGGAGGACTGTCTAAGCATAATTAAAGATTCCGAGTCCAGATCTTCAAGTTCTAAAGCAAGAACCGGAAGCCCCTGTTGGCAGCCACCTCAGGCCCTTCACTACTACCAGCATACGTGAACAAATCGGCACCCTCCTCTTGATCAAGCTTCTTGTTCAATCTCCCGAGATAAACGCGAAGGACAGTAGAAAATATGATCGTCATAGCGCACATGGCAATGTTGACACTGAACGCAGTGATATATCGCGGCGAGGCCGAGTCTTGTCATTCAGTTGATTAGCAATCGTCCACATATAGTCATTTTCTTCTGACTAGGTGCGGAACCTACCAGGGTAAAGGTAGGGGGTATAGATCTGGGCCACGTTGCTGAGACAATTGATTAAGGCCAGAGCAGCTGCCCGTTTTGCGGCGGGGCGGGGAAGAACTAAACTCTTTAATATCGGTTATTGATAATATCCGAAAAGGGGGTTCTTACTGTTGGAAATATATCCGAGAGCAACGACGTAGCTGGCATAGATGCTACCAAGCATGACGCACATTGCGCTGTGGGCCTCTGTCAATAGCTGCTCATTTGTGACACAGATTTTGCGGACTTACACGTAACGAGCGGCAAAGTCGTTTCCAGCCATGTAGAGGATGAATGACACTATGGCGAAAATGGGTGGCAGGCAAAGGTGGAGGTATCGCTCTCCTGTGCGGTCTGCGTTCCAGGCATGGATCAACACAATAATTGTGCCTATGAGATATGGTGGTGTCGTCAGGAGCAAGGTGTCGATGTTATTCTTGCCGAGTCCGGACATCACACTTTGAATAAGTAAGTTTCGATGTTCATACAACGTGCTATGGAGCTATTTAGGAGAGAGTCCTATACCTTGGGAAGAAAGTGGTTACAGCTCCAGATGACGTACAGCCGTAGATGACGCCCAGCAGTAGCCACGTCTTAGGGTCTCTGATCGGACGGACATTGTTAGTTTAACGACTAAGATCCAGGGGAAACGATGCATCTTACAAGATAGCCAGCTTTGCACCGTGGAACATGCTTTGATGCTCACTATCCACCCAGTCGTCTTCGCCGATATCTTCTTCTAGTCTCCAGGCCGCAAGAACTTTCTCGTCATCACTTAACCAGGGCGTCGTTCTGGGGAGATCAGGAACGATGAAAAAAGCGAATAAAGCGACAAAGATCTGATATAATCAACATTACTCCGCTGACATAGTGGTTAAACTTACCGTCAGCGCCCCCTCGATAATAAAGAGCCATCTCCATGCTGCGATACCTCGGGCGCCGTTCAAGCCGCTTGTGATGCCTGCGGAAATTAAGCCCGAAAATGCGCCGGAGATCAATGACCCGGCGTATAGTAGTGCGGTCCGTTTAACTAATTCCTTCCTTGTATACCATGCTGACAGGAGATAGAGACAGCCAGGCTGGCGTATATTAGCAACTTGGAGGGGTCGGTAAGCGGGAGCCAGTGTTTTCTCACAAAATAAGCAGCTTCAACAAACCCAAGGAAGAATCGGACGGCCAGCAAGCCTCCGAAGCCTTGTGTGGCAGCAGTGGAACAGGAGATGACACCCCACACCACCATGCAACTTGGCAAGTAGATCGAAGGCTTGCCAAATTTGTTGAGAATCATATTCGACGGCACTACTGTGATTAGCCCTTGGCATTTTCAACAAGGTTCCAAAGCTAGATTTACCTTGCATCAAGAGGTATCCGACAAATAAGATACTAACACAGACCTTTGACTGGCGGTCAGATCTCGAAATGGGTTTGGTTTCCTGTTCAGTGGAAGGTATCTTACCTGGTATTCTTCCCCCTTGAGGTTTAAGTCATCTTGCAGGCCGGCCAACTTTGCCGCTGCAATGTTGTTACGATCCAAGTAGTTGAGGATGTACATAACCAACATCATGATTAGTAGTCGGGTGTCAATCTTCTTGATCAGCGCTTTTTCGCGTCGTTTTCTGTCTTCTGGAGACCAATCCATCAAGGCCGTCGGTACTGGCCTGAGATCTTGATCTTTGGGGTTTTTGACGGCACATTGCTCAATGTGATGGTTTCCGGGGTCTTTGGCACCGTCCATAACTTAGGATTCCAATATTCGATTCAACTCAAAACGTGTAACAGGAAGAGAGCCAAGAAACTTCCAAGAAAATGGCGGGGTAGAAATAGACGAAGAGCAGACCAAAGTGACCAGTATAACGTTCCTGGGAAGGACCAAGCTCTATCTTTCAAATATCTGGGGTAAGCAAGGTTCCCCGTGGGGTAGACGATTGGCGCAAAGACAACGCAGAGAGTACTAGTTTTCCAAGGCTTGAAAGGCTACACCTCCATAAACGTTGCGTATATTGCATATCCGAGTAAATGCCCCACAGAAGACGGATAAGTGGATCCAAGATCGACCGCGCTAGGAAAAGAAGTGTCAATCAAACGGTCTGACACAATTTGTCATACTACACGTCTGGTCAGTGGCATCAAATCACTCACTTGCCCATAGGGTATCTGTTTGACCGGATTCCTATATCCTCTTGCTTGATAGCTCTACCCACTATGACTACTAACCTATACCTATACCGATTGTCAACTAGATCTCAGCATCTCCGTGAATTAACCAACGCCCCATATTTTTACCTCGAATGTTCGTATTGTGTGTTTCATTTCCAGAGCTCTTAATGGCATGCTTGTCGGTTGTGACTTTATAATTTTACTCTTAATAGCCTCGGGCTCGCAAGATCAGGGGTCTGAATTTCTGTGAAGCCGAATAATTGGTGTACGGAAATGAGAGGATGGGCCCGGAAAAGCATCTTGAGGCCAAAGCCTCCCTTCAATGTTGTCCGATTGGTTCTTTGGCTACTCTAACTGATAATGTAAATGCTCATGGGCAATTATCCCACTGAGTTAGTACTTAACAACTTACTACGATTTTTGATCCGACACATCGTGTTGATAACGAGCTGCATAATAAAGATCACCCGTCATGTTATACTCAAATACACTCAAGGCTCTGGGTGAGGACAGCCCTAAGGCTGCATTCACCCACCAATTACCCCCAAGTCCACCAGTTGACGGATCTCAGCCTCCATGCATAACCGACGATGTTCTATTGAACTTGGTGCGGGATGCGCCAGATGAGCCCCTTGTTGGCTATCCAAAGAGTGCGCATGGTGTTAGCGATTATGAGTATTATACCCCGCGTGATCTGCACAGGTTCGCCAACGGCGCTGTCAAGCGGTTTAAATTAGCGGGCCTTCCAGAGGTAAATTTTGAGTCAAGATGATACGAGGGCATTCTGATTGCTAACTATTGTTTAGTTCTCTCACCCCGCCGAGAACCGTGTTATCTCCATCCTTGGCCCCTCAAATCTCGACTACATCGTGTCGCTCTTCGCGTTGTCTCGAATGGGATACAGCATTCTGCTACTTTCCACCCGCCTCAGCACCGAGGTGTATTCCAGCCTACTCGCTCTGACCGAGTGCACCGATATTGTATATGCACAGTCCAACAAAAAGGCGGTCGAAAAGGTGGTGAAGCATTCACCTGCGTCCATTTTTCTAATCCCGGAATTTTCAGAATACTCAAATGGGCCATCGAGTGTACCCTCACAGGCCTATCGGACACCACAGGCTTCCCAAAAATGGGCCTTTATTGTCCATTCTTCTGGCTCCACTGGTCTCCCCAAGCCAATGTTCCAAACCCAGGGGGCTTGCATCTCCAACTACAGTACCAGCAAGGGCTACCGAGCTCTACTCACTCTGCCACTCTTCCACAACCATGGCCTATCTACCTTTTTCCGCTCACTCTTCAAAAGGAAACTAGTCGCGATCTTCAACGCCAACCTTCCGCTGACTGGGAAGAATATATTGGAAACGTTGAAGGTCGCTGCCCCAGAGAGCTTTCACGGCGTACCGTACGTCTTAAAGCTCCTAAGCGAAACGGACGAAAGTGTCAATGAATTAGTGAAATGCGAATAAGCACTCTTTGGAGGCAGCAGTTGCCCTGATGCTCTTGGTGATTTGCTAGTAAACGCTGGCGTCCGGCTGATCAGCCCCTACGGAGCCACCGAGCTAGGACAATTGATGACATCCGCACGACCCCCAGAAGACAAAGCTTGGAATTATGTTCGGCCGTTGGCAAATGCGAAGCCTTTCGTGCAATTTAAGCTTACTGAAGACGGCTCCTACGAGTGTATTGTTCTCGATGGACTGCGATCCAAAGTCGCTTCCAACTCTGACGACCCTCCCGACTCTTTCCACACCCGCGACACTTTTCTCAAGCACCCTTCTATCTCCGATGCCTGGAAATACCTCGGCCGCATGGATGATCGGGTCACACTGGTAAATGGAGAGAAGGTTCTTCCTGTGCCGATCGAACATCGTATCCGACAAAACATATCCGTGAAGGATACCCTCGTATTCGGTGTGTCAAAGCCACTCCCAGGGTTGATTATGGTGCCGAGCGTCGAGTCTAAGGGACTTTCATCCGAGGAAATCCTGGATCGAATCCGGCCTGATATTGTGGCAGCCAACCAGAATGCCGAAGCCTTCAGTCAAATCTTGCGCAATATGGTCATTATCCTCGATCACTCTTGTTCTTACCCAATGACTGATAAGGGAACCATGATCCGGAACAAGTGTTATATAGAGTTCGACGATCTCATTCAAGCTGCGTATACACGTCTAGAAAATGGCGGTGGTAATCAAGGGCCCCGTCACGTTCTACAGTTGCCGGAATTGACAACCTTTGTGCTGGATATATTTCGCGCAGACCTTGGCTTCTCGAATATCTCAATTTATACCGATCTCTTTGAGGCCGGTGTCGACAGCTTGCAGGCAATCAAGGCGCGTGGTATTCTTCAGTCACACATTGATATTGGAGGTGCCTCTCTCGCGCACAGTGTTGTCTTTGACTGCGGCACCATTGAAAAGTTGGCCAAGCATCTGAATGCGCTACGCACAGGAGATGACTGCGTCAATGAGACCGAGTTGGAAGCGATGTCACAAATGATCACTCAATATTCGACCTTTCTCAATCGGCCACCTAGTGATCAAGTTGTGGTAAGTAGCCGGCTCTGGCGTTCCTCATATAAACATTCTAACGATCCACCCACCTAGATTCTCACGGGTGCCACCAGGTCACTGGGAGTATATATCCTGTCTCAACTATTACACAATCCTTCGGTGAAAAAGGTTTTCTGCCTTGTGCGTGCAACGTCCAAAAACAACGCGCTGGACCGCGTGCTTTCGAGTCTATCCTCCAGGTCTCTACCGTTTACAACGCGTATAAGATTGCCGCATGCCCTTCGACCCTCGGGAAAGAAGACCTAGGTCTTCCAGCCACAACCATCGATGAACTGCGTAGTTCGTTGACACATGTCATTCATGCAGCCTGGGCCGTAAACTTCACCTTGGGTGTTCGCAGTTTT
The DNA here is from genome assembly GCF_009193645.1 of Aspergillus pseudonomiae. Taxonomy (NCBI): domain Eukaryota; kingdom Fungi; phylum Ascomycota; class Eurotiomycetes; order Eurotiales; family Aspergillaceae; genus Aspergillus; species Aspergillus pseudonomiae. The sequence continues at coordinate 85,635 of NW_022476011.1, read as the reverse complement.
GAGCAACAATATATCAAAGGCGTTCACACCCTGCTCAATCTCTGTCTATCCAGTCGCCGATCTTCTCCCGCGGAGTTTTACTTCTGCTCTTCGATCTCTGCGGCTGCCGCTACACCTCTTCCAGCGCAGATCGCCGAATGTCCGATTCCTGAACTTGCACATGCCCAGAATATGGGTTACGCTCAGTCCAAGCTTGTGGCTGAGCGAATTGTTCATGCAGCCGCGCTGACTACTGGGATGGTAGCAAGGGTTCTCCGAATCGGACAGATTGTCAGAGACACTGCTACTGAGTATTGGAACCCGACTGAGGCGATTCCACTTATGCTCCGGACCGCAAAGACATTGGGAGCGCTGCCAGCGTTAGATGAGACTCCGGCATGGCTTCCGGTTGATGTAGTTGCCAGATCCATTTTAGAGCTAAGTGGGATCGTCTCCAACGATAAAGCCAAGGCTCTTGCTCACGACCCCAGCGTAGTCTACCATGTTCAGAATTCCAGAACTTTCCGATGGACAGAGGATCTCTTGTCAGCTCTACAGCAGGCGGGCTTGAAATTTGATGTCATTCCCAAGAAAGAATGGGTGCAACGTCTGCGTGAATCCGAGCAGGATCTGCGGAAAAACCCAACGATCAAACTGTTGGGCTTCTTCGCTGAGAAATATGATAACGATACCCCCAGTTGTGCAGGACTTTCATTTGCCATGGAAAAGACGAAAAGCGCGAGTCCTTCGCTGAAGCGTGGTGTGGAGTTGATTGATTCTGGCTTAATCAAACGATTTGTGGATGCGTGGGCGCTGCGGTGGTGATCTTCTTTTTTACTTCTAAGATCTGTTGCAAATTCTGCTTGTTTACTCAGTTAGATGATACATTGTGCGAAATAGATTGAGACCACTCAGGCTTCCACGTATTGATGAGACTTTCCCGCCTTTCTACGAAGCATATCCGCCCTAGATACCTAGCAGGAATACGGCTTCATTTCAATGCTGCTACAAACCAACCTTCTGAACCTTTATTTGTTATCAATGGTTGCCCATTCGATCCATTCCTTGATCTCCGTCAATCAAGACTGATAGAGCAGTACCGGGGTCGCATCAGATACGGAGTGTGGGTACAGGCTACATCGCAGGTGGATAGCCTTGGATCTCCGGCTCGATCACTGCGTGAAGCACAGGAAATGCCGTTTGAGACGCACCAATGTAAATTGGGAGAATGCCGAAGGCTTTACCCGGTCCTTCCGAGGTTCCTTTTCCGATTCCTGGTTCAGCAAAGAATTCAGAGAGGGGTTGGACTCGACATGATCACCCCAGTTTTCCGCGCTGCTAAGAGTCTGTAAATGCTTGACTAGTACATTACGCTAAATATGTTTTTATAGCCAAGTCTTCATCCTCATATATAGCGTACTATTCCATTAAACAAGTACACACTTGCATTATTATAATGATGGCTACTGAAGTTGCACATAAAGAAAACGTGGACCATGTTGAGAATGTGTCCCACGCAGAGAATGCTTTCCTTGAATGTGCCGAGATTCAAGAGCCTACTAGTCTCACAGAGGAGAAGCGCCTCGTACGCAAGATAGATTGGATCATTCTACCCTGTCTAGCAGTGTCTTACATCTTCTTTTATGTGAGTCGTCAGTTGTTCTGAGAGACATGATACATGTCAATGCCGATGTGATCTCTGGATATCGGTTAACTATTCCTCCCTTGGCATACTAGATTGACAAAACTACACTTTCGTATGCCGCAATCTTCGGAATTCAAGACAACCTACAGCTTGTCGGTAATCAGTATAGCTGGCTATCTTCGATCTTCTATTTTGGCTTCTTGGCTTGGCAATTACCGACCAATCTTCTGATGCAACGACTTCCCACCGCGACCTACATGGGCATCAACATTATTGCATGGGGCGTCCTCCTTGTCCTACAAGCCGTTTCGCCAAACTTCGCCACACTCGCCGTGCTCCGGGGGCTTAGTGGTGCTGCAGAGGCCTGTGCAGATCCTTCTTTCATGATCATCACCAGCATGTGGTACAAAAGAAGCGAACAACCTATTCGAATCGGAATCTGGTACTCGGCCCTCGGATTGGGCATTGCAGGTGGCGGTGTGCTTGGTTATGGAATCGGCCAAATCAAAGGCTCGCTTCCCAGTTGGAAATATGAATTCATTATCATTGGGGCTTTGTGTGTTGCATGGGGAATCGTCATGCTCGTAGTCCTTCCTAATTCACCCATCAACACTCGCTATCTTACGCCAGCACAGCGAACGATCATGATTAACCGGCTGCGAGAGAATCAGACCGGAATCGAGAACCGACAATTCAAGCTCTATCAGTTCCTTGAAGCTATCACTGATGTCAAAGTTCTTCTTTTCTTTTTGATCGCCTTTTTCCAGGCGATTGTCAATGGCGGAGTCACCAATTTTGGTACAATCATCATCCAAGGATTTGGATTCTCAACTCGTGGGTACTCCATGTGTGCAGCATATTACAAAACCATCTTACTGACCTCTGACAGTGGGCACCACATTGCTCCAAATACCATACGGGATCTTCATCTCCGTAGTCATTCTAGTCTGTGTCTGGGTCAACGCCAAAATGCCCCCGAACAGCAGATGCCTCATGCTTCTGGTCTTCCTGGCACCTAATATTGCCGCTGCCTTTGGCCTTCGCTTCGTGCCTCAAAGTGCCAAAGTTGGCCGTCTCATATGTTACTACGTAAGGGCACCTGTTGTGCTTTTCCCGGGGATATACCGGTCTCTGACATCTACACAGCTGACAGGCTCCTATAACGCGTCGTTCGTGATGCTTCTATCATTGACTACTACGAATATAGCAGGACATACGAAAAAGGTGACGTCTAGTGGTATCCTTTTTATTGGTTACTGCGCGGGGAATATTGCTGGTCCCTTTTTCTACAAAGAACATCAGAAACCCACTTACTCGCTTGGGATATGGAGCATGGTTGTTTCGCACCTTTTGGAGGTTGTGTGTGTGGTCTTGCTATGGATTCATTTGAGGGCTGAGAATAAAAGAAGGGATGCGAGTCAAATAGTCAACGGAGATGCTTCCAGCTCGAAACATTTGGCGGAGGCATTGGAGGACATGACTGATAAAGAGAACTCGAATTTCCGTTATGTGTTCTAGGGCTCTTTCATTGATAGGAGATTGACGATCGTCAGACAATGGCACAGCTGAGAATCTGATCGTCCGTCAATAGTTTCGTTACGGCATTGAATCTAGGAGGGGCACTTGAACGTTACCTCAATTGATATCAGCATTCAACACCCAGGAACCTAATACCTCACCCATCAGCGTAGAATATAGCATCTTCTGTCTTGTAAGACTACTGCGGTAGCTCCTCGGAATGTGCTCCAAATCTTGGGTTCTTTTCACGGGCACTCCTCCAAGGATTCGCAAAGTCCTCTGCATCTTGCTACAAGGACGTTTGTGCTTACAGCCACAGAAATATGATGATATATAGCGCTCTTAATGAGTTAGTACAGTACTATGACGGATATTAACTACGAGGACGAAGAGTTCATGAACTTGGATAATCAAGGCCATTGTATCGAAGGATGTAAGACCTCATCTTTCTGCTTATGACTGCTAGAGACATGTAGAAGTATCTTCACTGTATTAAAGATAATGTACCATTATATAAATTATTAGAAGCAGCTAGTTGAAAAGTAGGAAAATAAGTTTCTCTTTTGATTCTTGCGCCGTGCACGGACACGGTCCGGACCGTTCTTTTTTGCCCATCCTGCGTTGGTCCTACGTTGTAGGCAGACATCCTGCAGTGGTTCTCTCTTTCGTACAACGATCTATCAATTAAGTTTGAAGATCACTGTGCTCTGCAGACTTGTGCCAAACTCTAACCTTGCAGTTGACTGACATATAACTAGAGGGGTGAGACATGAGTCAACGCCACCACCAAAACGAGGCTTATACGAGCGCCGAATGACTCAACCTTATCTAACGATTGGCAAGCAAACTACCGGAAACTGCCAAAAATAGACGGTGACAAGATCATACCAAAACGCGGGGCATTAAACCAGCTCTACTCCCTTGCGGAGATCACAACCACAAAGTATCCTCATAATCCAGTTAAAACACTACGGAGTATCAGTCATGGCGGCGGCCATCTACGAACCTCAACTCATCACGCGTAATCCCTTCGCGCGAGATCCAGCTGTACGACTGCGCGCCAAGTCAAAACCCAAGGGCGTGCAACGAGCGCGACTTAAGCATCGCACCATCATCGAGCAGCAAGCAGCGGCAGAGGCAGAAGCCAGACTGCAAGCAATAATCGCGCAAAAGACCGAGCCCGATCTCTTGGACAGGTACGCGAGGCCGTCATTCATGTCCCCAGATCCAGGCCGAAATTGACGATCCAGATTCTTCGCCCTGCCTTCCGAAGTGCGAAACCATGTCTACCGTCTTCTCGTAGTGCAGCCATGCAAATTCGGCTTCAACCACTCCTTCCAATGCAAGCGACTATTTTACGAATACCCGGGTCCAGCCCATACCGCTTCGGGCCCAGAGGGGAGTATGAACTTCGCCTGTGCTGACTGTCGATCGTACGCTTGGAGCCAAGCACGTCCTGTCTTTGTGTCGCCGGCACGCAGTCAATGGTCGCCTCCGATGACGAACGAGTATCTGTGCGATAACTGCTACTCGGCGAACGTTAGGGCCAAGCGAGAACCGCATCCCACGCTGCGGAATCTCAAGTGTCTCTGTGCGCGACGACAGAATCTGCATATTTTCCTGATTAACAAACGGTTTTATAAAGAGGCGTCGCATGTGTTCTGGACGGAGAATTGGTTTGCATTCGAGAACACGACTGTTCTTATCAACTTCCTATCGTGTATTCGGCCGCAGACCCGGTCGTTGATTACCAAGATTTCGTTTATGATTGATCCGGATGAGCAGGGTGTGAATCTGGATCGGAAGTATGTACAGCAGTGCTGGCGGTTACTACGGTTGTGTGATGGGTTGATGGAGCTGGAGCTGGATCAGCTCTTTCTGTCGAATCTACAATGGGTCCTGGGAATCAAGAATATCACGCCGAAGAGGCGGATGGCGTTTATGAAGACGCCAGATAGGGCGGAGATTGCTTATTTAATGACATATGACCGGCGCATTTGGCAGGGGGTTTCAAGGCGACAGCCTGTGAGGAATATATTGACGCATACACTGGCCAAAAGTATGTTGAAGCAGAGACCCATGACGGCGAAGGCAGTGCGGGCTCTGTTTGACAGGCAGCAGCGGGGAGAGAATGGAGATGTGAGTGATGGTGATTAGATGTTGCCCTAGTGTGGGCCGGGGCGCGGAGATCTCATCACTTGATGTATATTAAAATAATAGTCACGAATCAATATCACATACTTCCATGTAGCTAGATTCATCGCGATGCATCCGGTGTCTTCGTTACCAGGAGAGGGAAGCATCTAAAGAAGAGTCTCCAATGTATAGGGGCAAGTATCTTGCAAGGTATTAATAATTACACACCTAATGAATAATAATCTCTGTATTAAGACATCAGCACTACTGTGCAACAAGCAAACCCCGATACCTCATCTTGCCCTCCTCCAACGTCTTCAAGCAATCCTCAATACCCTCCTTAGTCATCGGATAAGTCATATTAATAGGCTTGATACCATGGAAGGCCGCAAAATCCAACATATCACGATGGACCTGTCTCGCTGAGACGAGCGTGCCCACGACCTTCAAGCCATTGGCCAAAAGCGGCATATACGGGAACTTGAAGTCCTCCGTGTCGACCGACAGCGGCGAAATCGTAGCCCCGGGATTCAGAACGTTAACATACTGATTCCAATCCGGCTGACTGCTAGTAGTGACGACGAGGTTGTCCAACTTCTTGTCGATCTTCAGCTCCTTCACGCCCTTCGTCGCATAGAACTCCGTAGCGCCCAGTTTCGTCGCCTCGTCTTTCTTATTATCACTCCCTGAGAACACAACAACCTGACAGCCCATCTTGGCCGCGAACTGAATAGCCAAATGGCCCAAGCCCCCGACGCCGATGATCCCCACGCGCGCCGTGGGCCGCACCTGCGCCACATGCAGCGCGTTGAACACCGTCGACCCGCCGCACATCAACGGCGCCGCGTCTTCGTTCTTGATTCCGTCTGGGATCGGGAACAGGAACGACTCGCGCCACACGGCATGCGACGCGAATGACCCCTGGTCCAGGTCGGCCGCCGCGTACATCTTCCGCTCGGCACAGAACGTCTCCCACCCGGTCAGACACTGCGAACACCGCCCGCAGCAGTCGTGCTCGTAGCCCCAGCCGACCCGGTCGCCCTTCTTGAGGACCTGCACTTCGGGCCCGGTTTCTTCGACCACGCCGGCGCCTTCGTGGCCCAGCGCCATGTCGGTGTGCCGGTAGTGCACGTCTGTGAAACACACCCCGGAGTGTGTCACGCGGACGAGCACTTGGTCTTTCTGGAGTGCATCGCGATGTGTGCTTGATTTCTGAATCGAACCGTCCTGGGAGCCTTTGTAAACGGTGAAGTCGTAGCCCATGGTGGGGGTTTCGCACGTGTGATTGATTGATTGGAAGGCAATGCTTGATTTGCTCAGAGTTGGCCTCTGTAAGAACCTTGAAGACGGTGTCTGGTATTATATCTGGTCCTGTGTATGATGTCATGGGAACTGTAACATTTTGATTACAGAAGGCGGCGATCGAGTTGTATCGCCGGGGTGGATCCACAACTACATCACCACTCACTCTGGTCTGGATTTCCCGGTCTGGGACCTCCAGGGTCCAGGTTTATTTTTGATTATCGACACTGTAAAACTCTATTCTAACCAAGATTACCACGGTATCTCCGCCCCGTCATATTGATTGAATCCCTGCGTCTGTTCCCACCCCGGCACATGGATGTTGAGGAACTTCCCATTCGTGTCCCTGTGGTTGGCCTGGAGGATGATCTTCATCACTGCTTCGGCGCCAGTCTGGACCGGTAGATCCGCCCTGGGTCCACCTAGGTCGGTTTTTAACCACTGGAGTCTGATTAGCATGGCTGCTGGGTCGAGGTGATAGGAGAGATATACCCCAGGACTAACACAGAAAATGGTAAAGCCTTCAGACTCAAGACTGAGTGCATACTGAACAGTCAGCATGTTCAAAGCCGCCTTGGTGATGTTATATGCTGGGGTCAATTTCGCCATGAACGGCGAGGCCGTGCTTATGGAACCCAATGTCGTGGATCTTCTCCGTCAGCTCCTCTTTATGTAATGGGAGGATAAGATATGGTCCTACATGTTGGTAATGACCTTTCGCTCTCCTTTGCGAAGAAGGGGAAGGAATGTACGGGTTACTTCGTGGGGTGCGTTCACGTTGATGTTGAATGCGTCGCTCAGATTGTCCCTGTTCAATCACAATCACAATTAACTCGACTTTTCTTGGGCGAAGGACAATGTATTGTGTACATGTGTTCTGCGCCCCCCTTTGTCACGGGTTGGATCCCCGCGTTGTTGATCAGCACATCTAGACCGCGGCCTTGCAGCTGGCGCTCTACCTGTCGCGCGGCTGTTCGGATACTGATTGTGTCGCTTACGTCGAGCTGCACGTATGAGGCGCGTCCGGAGGACTGGTCGATGAGCTCTTTGAGATTGGGGCTGGGCTGGGCTGATCGCGAGGTCGCGAAGATGGACGCGACTTGCGATGCGGGGAGGGAGAGCAATTGGGACACGAGGGCAAGGCCGAGACCCCGCGAGGATCCGGTAATGAGATAGCTGGCCATATTTTGACTATTTGATTAGATGGTATTGCGGGAATGAGTCCTTTTGGTTATTTTGTTGGTAGCTTGGAACGTCATATAGGTGTTAATATAAGAATCGACTGAAAACGTAGGCGATATATATTTCCGCTCGACCGGTGTGCAAGGTTATCGAGGTGATTAGATGTTCTTCCTAGTGAAACCCGAAAGCCAGCTGTATCCAGAGAATTGGTAAGCTAAAGTTGATCAGTGTCATACAATTCTTTCTTATTCTGGAGGTTGTCGATTTGGATCCAGGAAGCCATGATATCACTGTTGCCAGCCAACGCGGGGCCTGCGATCGACGGCCGCTTATCTCCAATCTCCGGACGGTCACGTGCACAATGGATTGATCGACTCGATGCGGATTTCGATAGGTTCATCTGCGTGTGTGCCTGACACGCGACGCATCCATTTTTTTAGTACTCAATAGTAGAGATCGTTATTAGCCTGGATGTTTTGTCTTGGCTTGGTCTTATTTTACAGAAGCCCTGTGGGGGGAGTGCTAGAGTTTACATTTACTTCCCAAGGTACAATTCCAAGTTATTGGGCATACTGAGAGGCATCATAGTATCTACCATGTGTGTGATTGAAACCGAATATTGAGTGTTATTTCTTTTTGGCAGATCGGATTCCGCCGATCTCCCTCTTTATTCCGATCGTTCACGCAAATTATCGGGCCAAGCCTTTCGTGAGTGCGTAGACCTATTTCTGGAATCCTTTATACTCTGGAACTATAATGAAGAATGCCTAGCTGCCTGCTTGTTAGGTAAGGCCACCCGATTTCTCCCGGAAAATATCGGGCGGTGATGCATCCTTCTGTCGGGACCTGGAGTGTAGTAGGAACTTAATCCCAGTACGAGAAGACATCGCGTCGTTTGATCTCAGCTGGGTAGCCAAACGTCTTGCCCAATATGTGATCAATCAAACTGCTAGTGGTCAATGAGACGCTTGTTGATATTCTCCGAAAATGGTCTGTGCAGATAACAGGGTCCCGTGGATAGAGACTGCCTTATGGGGCCTGCGATGGAAAACGGGATCGGCCGCACCATTGTTTACCCCTGGACTGATGGCCCATGTTCTTGTTTCTGCTTCGTTTGGCCTTGTTGCAAAGGTGTTGACCATCATTAAGATTGAGGAATCTGCGCCGGGCCGACGGTTACGGAATGCCCCGATCATCGGCCCGAAAACCTCGTGCACCAAAAATTGGGTACAACGTCCCGTTATCTGTCCAAACCTTCAAGGGCAGAATAATGAGATATAGCAATAGAATCCAACCACAGCGACCATGCTGCAAGGTGATTTGGACGGCATGAAACATACAGCTTCCCCAATTAAGGGTGAAAACGTATCTGTCGACGATCGATTCTGTGACCAACGCCAAGAATATCCCTGAGCGATCGTTTCCGGAACCAAGACAATGCCAAGCCCTTAGTTAGCCACAGTGTGCCATCTGCTTCTGCAACGATGAAATTGCGGACAATCTGTCTCAGTTAATACTCCCGTAAACACCATCACCGTGAGCAGTAGCATTGCCCATAATGAATTGTCCATCGCGCACTGATGATACGCTCTTGCATGACGAGTGGAATCAGAACCCGCCGTTTCTGGCACCGGATCTGACTACTCGCCAAGACTTGAATGGCATCTCCAACGCCCGTGAGAATAAGGAGGGAGAGGGGAATGGTAGCGATTCCGGACAATCGTTGGCCTGCCTCAGTGAGAAAGGGAGAGTGAATTCACTGCCGATTGATCCAGAGAAGAAGATACGGTGGGATAATGGGGCGTCACTGACCATAAAGTCAGGTATGACTCCTTTTCGTTACTTTCCTCTGTTTACGTGGTCTGGTGAGTACCCGGCTGGCGGAATCGACGCTGATGGGCATTTCCAGGACGTCCCATTGACCCATTGACCAGCTTTAATGCTGGTCAGCAGAGTGGTCGTGGTCAAAACAATTCTCAATCTTTTCTTCAGACATTCAAGAGCTGGGCCTCATGGCTTCTGTCCGTTCTGTTCACGTCAGCATTGATTTCTCATGGTAGTATTGGGCGATATTGGCAGGGGTCAGAGGTTTCCCCCATCTCCTCACCAGGTAAGACGAATAGTCCCCGCGACTCGCTTCGGATATAATCCCGGGTACGAATGTACTAATCAGGTCAAGGGTTCGAACCAATGGAAAGAGATATTCCTTTCGAGAAACGAGGCACGTGTGCGCAAGGTGGTGTTAGGGGTAGCGACTACAACCTTCCGTTGCATGTTGGCGGGCTGTTCATCGTTTTAACAGTTTCAACACTGGCCTGCGCCTTCCCGGTCCTGGCCATCTGGTTTCCGCGTCTCCGCATCCCGTCGTCATGTCTCTTCTTCGTCAGTCATTTCGGTACCGGTGTCCTGATCGCCACTGCTTTTGTGCACTTGCTCCCCACTGCGTTCCAGTCACTCAATGACCCATGTCTGTCGAAATTTTGGACCACGGATTACCCCGAAATGCCAGGAGCCATTGCCCTCGCGGGTGTGTTCCTAGTGACCGTGATCGAGATGGTCTTTAGTCCCGCCAGACATTGCTGTCGTGGAGGAACGAGCCTGTCAGACCCGCCACCTTATCTTGCTCGACGTGCTGAAAAGGAAACTTCCATAGAAAAAGCCCACGTAGTTGACTCGACTGTTCGCAACGACAGAGAACGACCGGCTGGCTTAGAGCCGCTTCCTCACCTGCGTGATATGGGCCCTTTGATCGGTCGGTCTTCCAGCATCAGCCGAGCTATCAACCAAATGGGTGAAGACCCAGAACGTATCTGTCGCATTTCCTCCGCTCCTGAGGTTCCTCAATATCGGCAAGAACCGAGGATCGAACCGGTCCAGGAAGATGTGGAGCGCAGCGACGATGGTCATGTCATGACTCCGGAGCAAAAGCATCGTAAGGAAGTCATGCAGGTCGTCTTACTGGAGATGGGTATCCTGTTTCACAGTGTTTTTATCGGCATGTCACTCAGTGTATCGGTCGGCAGCGAGTTTGTGATTCTATTGATTGCCATCGTCTTTCACCGTTTGTCTCCCTATCCATCTAGTAGGCTACTTCATGCTTTACTGATACATGGACACAGAAACATTCGAAGGTCTTGCTCTCGGTTCTCGTATCGCTGCTCTGGACTGGCCCGAGAAAGCCTTACAACCCTGGCTCATGTCTCTGGCATATGGATGCACGTAAGTTTGGCTTCATTCAGTCGTCTCTTAGTTATGAGGGTTAGAGTAGCTGATGTATGCAGAACCCCAATCGGTCAGGCCATTGGGCTTGCAACCCATACCCTCTACAGCCCTGACTCAGAGGTTGGCCTTCTCCTTGTCGGTGTCATGAACGCTATCTCCGCTGGACTTCTTATCTTCGCCTCACTGGTGGAATTGATGTCTGAGGACTTCCTCAGCGATGAGAGCTGGCGTGTGCTTCGTGGCAAGAAGAGAGTGTATGCTTGCATTATTCTCTTCCTGGGTGCCTTCTGCATGAGCTTGGTGGGCGCGTGGGCCTAGTGGAATTGCCAGTCGTAATTCGGGCGAATTTCGCTGAGGGAGGGTGTTGCCTGTCAGGAACCAGATATACGTACTTTCTTATGCACAATCTTGAATTGTGTATGTGGGTTGTCAGGGTGGTCGTTTAAGGGTATATGTAGTGCAAAGTACTAGTAGTTGTGGTGGAGACTTCAGATAGACTGCAATGAGATTAAGTAGATGAAAGCGTGAGCCTCCCTGCCTTTCATTGGTTGATATGAACCCCACACACAGTTCCGGAATTACGGATTAAATCACGTGGAGTAAATCCGATCTCTTTCGTCTTGTCCATAATGATTCAGTCAATTGTAATATTAGCAACAGCTGTGAGCTAACCAAACAGCCTAAACGGATATAAAGTACTCCTTACACATAGGCCGTTCCAATGGCCGATACCCCTGCCTCCTTGCAAACAGGCTGGCGGATATCCAAAGCCTGCCAAGAGTGCAGGAAGAGGAAGATCAAGTGCAATGGCAGCAATCCATGCAAAACCTGTCACCTCCGCAATACTCCTTGTGTTTATCGTGATGTGATCAGACAGCGCAAGAAAAAGCACCAATTGAATCGGGATAGCGATTCCATTGAGTCAGAAGTGACTGCGCGCTCTGGTTATGGGGCGGGCCAGCGATCGCCCGGCCTACCGCCGCGCCGAAACCCATCAAATAACTATACTATCAACAACAGTGTGTCAGCGACACATGTGGAATCTCCGTCCTGCAAGGTCCAGCTGTACTATGGTTCAACGTCGCACTTTGCTATCATGCATGAAATATACCGGGGTCTAGTGTCCAGCCAGACCCCGGGCTTGGAGACGCCTCATGGCGAGGTCGAAGAGGCTAGAGCTAGTCTTGATATGTTCAGTTTCCGTCGAATCTTCTTCGGAACACCAGATGAGCCAAAGGAGTCCATAAACGGCCGCGGTTCAATGGATATGCCGGTCATGTTCTTGCCTCGTGAGCTGGCTAATGTGTTTCTGCGGCGGTTCCTGTCAACATTATACACCTTGGTTCCATTTCGCTCTAAAGAGTCACTCGAACAACAATTGGAGAATCTCTACAACCCAGTGCCTGGGGCTCGCTCTGAAACCTGGGGGCAGTGTATGCTTCTGTTAGCGTTGGCTATAGGAGCTCTCGGCACGGAACATTATCGCTGGGGCGATGTGCTGTATGATCGTGTGAAAGCAACTTGCGGTCCGTTAGATGACATTGTGAACCTGCAGACGGTCCAAGTCTCGCTGCTCATGATAAGTGCTCTCTGTTCTAATTGTTAAGATACCAAGAGCCTAACCTTCCTAGCACGCCCACTACCAGAGCGAGCAGGGAAGACCGAACTCAAGCTTTCTTCACTTGGGTGCTGCGTCACGAAAGGCGCTGTCAGCTGGACTGCACAAGGAAGCTCCAAACCAAGGCGGAGAGTCCACAGACAATGTGCAAGAGAGGCGGCTAACATTCTGGGCTCTGTATTTTTACGAAACGTTCGTCTCCTTGTCTTGATCGCATCTGGTCAATCTAACTTTGCCGTAGTTGGTTCTGTTTTCACCTGGGACGCCCATGCTCGCTTTCGTTAAGGGACGTCGGCATCGAAATGCCAGAGAACCCTTTCCTGTGTGCTTTGACATACGTATGTAAAAAGATCGCCCGACTAGCCGACGAGATATTCGGCCATCACCATGACTCGCTGTTGCAAATGTGGAGACTTGCCAGGTCTATCACAGACGACTATCGGCCATATGAGATGAAGATGCAACAGGCTATTGGTGTTAACCTGGATACATGTCCCCAACCGGGTTCTCTTGGCGTGCAGCAGACGATACTGACAACGAGTAAGTGACAGCACAGTTGTAACTCGATTAGATATCTAACGAAGTAGTTTACTACCACACGATTCTCTTGACCTTCCGTCCGTTCCTGATCTTCCGTGGCCGGTGGCAGGAAGACATGAAGGATCCTTCTCAACGTGGGGGCAATCGCCCAACTGAAGTCCCTGCATGGCTTAATGAGGCTTGCAACAAAGCCCTCGGAGCCTCCTGCAAAACCATACAATTTTTAAGTGAAGCCGCTATGGCTAACGAGCTTGTCCGAGTGGGTTACTCCAACGCCTAATTGCTGGTCATATTATCCAACCAATCTCCAATCTAACCACGCTACAGGAGCTCCGTTATCACGGCTACTTTCTAGGAAGTGCCTCTTTCGCCATCATATACGACTTGATGCATGGGAAAGACCTTGCCCCTACACACCTTCCCTGGATTTACGCTGCTCTCCAGAGTCTGTCCACCATGCGGGAAGGCGATCCGATTAAAAGCACAATAACGGCTATTCAAACTGTCCTGAAGAAACTGAATCCCGCTTACGAGTGGATCCCTCCAAAGGGATTCAGTAATACCCTGGACCAGCAACCCACTACTGCCGCGCAGCCATACTCTACGAATATTCCAAATCCCCAAACTCAAAACATGCCCGAATCGTCTTTACCGGGACTACCACTACAACCTTTTCAAACCAGTAATGGGCTACCCATATTATCAGAGTTTCAGAATAATTCGTTACAGGCCGCGCTCAACCCGCCCAGCGGGAGTCTGGGTAGCAGCGAGGATCTTTTAGACCTTACCCTGTCAGATATGGGATGGGACTTTGACTTTTCCACCATGGATCTGGAGACTTTCTTTTCGATATATCCCAATGTGGACACGCCGACTGGGTGACTAGCAGGGAGCTAGATTGCATCTTACGCTGTGTTTTGGTGAAGATGACGATGATTATAACCCCATTATCAACATAAAATCTCTCAACTATATGATATCTCATAAAAGTTCATAATATTAATCGCTCAGAAACAGGAAAATTCAGGATACATGTATATTACGAGAAAATAAAACCCCATCAAGCAATCAACCAATGATTACCCAGCGCCTTCAACTGCTGAACCCAACCCGTAGAATGCAAGCCAGACTCATCCCTCAATCTCCAAGCCATCTGCATCACCTCCACCGCAGTTTGCACATATCCCCACGGCAGTACATTCCACAGTCGATTCAACCGATCTAGAGCCCACTGCCGATACACCGGGTTATCAGTCTCGGCGCCGGCAATGAAAGTCGGCCACGAGGTGGCTTTGGATAGAGGATCTTTGGGATCGACGAATGAAAGATGGTGGATGATCTCAGTAACCAGTGCTTCTGAGTTCATATCGGCTGGGTAATGGGTGATACTTCGGTATATGTATATACATACTGCGTTTTGGTGGGCGAGGCCTGTGTGGATGCGGTTTGGCGTTCGCTGTGTGGGGGCGCCTTCGACACTGTTTGCCCAGGCTGCTACGTCGAAGGATTGTGCGGCATCTAGTAAGGAATGTGCTTCGTTGATTAGAGTGTGGCATTCCGTAGTGGGTAGACGGAAAGCTATATTTGATAGCTCGCATGCCCGGAACAGGATCTGTAGGAGGGTGGTTGGGAATGAGAGATAGCTGTTTGCTTCTGATCGTCTGAGGATGGTGGTTATATCGATGGGGAGAGCGAATGGATCCAGGAAGGTGGTGGAATTTGTGAGGGTTGATCCCAGGACGTGGTACCTGGTGTTGTGACGTGACAGATCAGTATGTGAATTTGTGATATTTCTTTTCTTTTCTTTTTTCTTCTTTTGTGCTTTACAATGGTGACTTACGTTAGACAGTCTGAAGTGATGCGATCGCGTATCAATGCTATTGGAGATAGTTGGTCATTCTCGAACGACTTTAGAGAGCTGATAAGCTTCATTGCGCCTTCAACGTGCGCTCTCCATGCATTTTTGCCGGAGTCGATGAGTTCGAGGTTGATAAACAGTAGTATGACTGTCACTATGAGGTCGACGTCTGTGGATGGTAGATTCTCCAGAGCTGTCTTTAGGAGGTGGATTGCGTTCTGCTTTGCCGATAGGGCATCTAGGGTTGCACCGGCGGGGGCGTCTATTGAATGCCGTGTATTGCTCAAGATATTCAAGGATGAATCACCTAGCAGCAGTGTCTGTACCCCGCCCATATGTGAGCCAACGCTTGGACGGCTCATACTCGAGATATGCATCGCGGCATTGGCAACTATAATGTGGAGCAAGATAGGTTGGTCTCTACATATGGGAATCAGACTGCGAAATGGGTTCTCGTTGGGAACATCAGCTATCACAAGGTCTTCGCAGAGAGTTGTAGCAACTGTAGCACTGGTTAGCATAGCAAGAATCCTTGAGTGACTTTCTGAGCATCGCCTACAATGACATAGGTAACGTCTAGAGGGATTATCCATGTCTTGGAAAAGTGGGTCAATTGGAGACATGTACAGCGGTGCCCGGAGATCACCACGCTCGAGAATGCTGGGATTTAGGTCACATGAGAACGTCCAGTCCCTGCCGTTTGGGCTGGACTTGGTAAGCGACTGGAGGTGGTCTGGCACTGCATAGGTCTTGCCCATCATCTTCCCCCTACTAGCCACACCCTCGTTCCAGATGAAGAGCTTGCCGTAACCCAGACATTCCTGTCCAGTTCGCGTACATTTGTGACACACGGGGACAGAACGGTCGCATCTCCGTCGTTTTCGTCGACAGTTGTGACACGGTTTTGATTCGGGGTTATCTTGCATTGATAGAACCCGATATCACAGAGCAAACTGCCAAGACAGCCCCACAGAAGATACCAACAGGTGGAAGATTGAGGCAAGTAGCTGTAGCCCAGGTGTCTATGGGTGAAAGGTCGTGAAAATTTCTATGGTGGCGGTATCAAGTTTTCCGAGCGAGTCATGTACGCTGCAGGATTGAGTGTCGAAGCGGAGTTATGCAGTGACGAGGGAAATGCAAAAGTTGCGTCTTGGCTACTCTTTTAGTATACGAGATCCACTTAGGAAGCTTGTCATCAATAACGACAATACGATTGGCTGGGTGACACACCAGCTTGGATTCTGACTCGTCGGAGTGGGCCTTTACCCTACCTCATTCACATCCCATTCCCAGCAATTGATACCTCACGTATATGCCCAGAAAATTATCTTTTAGCGCACTGATGGCAAAAATAAATGTTCTTAGGGGCCGATGGGTCATCAGATAGCCTCTGACCTTCTCCCTTACTGAGTTTTAGTTCCTGACGATTTCTCCTCAACTTTATCGGTCACCAGACTCCTTGAAACATTTCACAGCGTGGCTCATGAGCCTTGTCTCACCATGGAGATTCGTACGGACAGTGTAACTAGTGAAGACAATAAACCACACTCTGACCAGAAATGCACACTTGATAAGATCCAGCTCGAACAACTTGGACGGCAGCGGCCGGCTATATTTGCCAACAATGCCATAGAGATAGGTTTTTGTTTCTCATTGCTGGCATCCATGCTTCTAGCTGTAAGACTCCTTCTGAGAATCGTCGCAGATCTTGTCTCATTCGAACAGGAGTACTTTATCAGTGGTTTCAACACGATCCTACCGGTCTTAACAGATGCACTCGACATACCGGAAGAGGCGAAGACTTGGCCAGCCAGCGTTTTCTCCTTGGTCACTGGTGCTTTACTATTACCGGCCGCTCGTCTAGCCGATATATTTGGTGCCCATATTGTATTCAATGCCGGTTTGATCTGGTTCTTTGTCTGGTCCTTGGTTGGAGGTTGCAGTAAAAACTACATGATGATGATTTTCTGTCGTGCGCTCCAGGGACTCGGACCTGCGGCATATTTACCAGCTGGTATTATGCTGCTCGGAACAGTCTACCGGCCTGGTCCTCGCAAGAACCTTGTTTTTAGTCTGTATGGGGCCTTCTCTCCGATAGGATTCTATTCGGGTATAACGGTCAGCGGGCTCTCTGGACACTATCTCACATGGCGCTGGTACTTCTGGATAGGCGCAATTATGCTCTTTGTTGTGTCAATCATCTCGTTACTATCTTTGCCGTCGGTTAAGTCGTCAAGTCACTCGGGAATGGATTGGTGGGGATGCGCAACCATCATTCCGGGGTTACTGTTGCTAGTGTATGCTATCACAGACAGTACCCACGCCCCCGATGGTTGGCGAACCCCCTACATACTTGCCACGTTCATCCTGGGTTTTCTATTTCTCTGTGCTGCATTCTACGTGGAGGGCTGGATTGCTTCATCACCATTGCTTCCATTCGACATATTTAAAGTGAAATATATGACACCGTTGTTTATATCACTACTCTTTCAATACGGTGTGTTCGGTGTCTACCTGTTCTACGCGAATTTCTAGTAAGCTCCAAGTCAATATCCCCTCATAAGACACTCACTGACACTCTCCATAGCATCCAAACAATCCTCGGCAAGGACACATTAATAACAACGGCATGGTTCGCCCCAATGGCCGCCGGCGGCCTCATCCTAGCCACAGCCGGGGGATTCACGCTACACTTCCTCCCAGGAAAGCTCCTTCTCATAATATCCGGGTTAGGGTACCTAGTAGCAATGCTGCTGTTCGCCCTCATACCTGAAAACCCTAATTACTGGGCCTACATCTTCCCCGCAATGATAGGAACAACCGTCGGGTGCGACATCACTTACAGCGTCAGCAATATCTTCATCACTACCAACTTGCCCAAGGATAGACAAGGGGTGGCTGGTGCGGTGATCAACACCACTGTGTTTGTCGGTATCAGTCTTTTTCTGGGGGTGGCTGATCTGACGGTATCTGAAACTGCGTATCTTGGTTTGAAGGGTAGTTATAAAGCTGCCTTTTGGTTTGGGGTGGCTTGTGCCGGTGTTGCTTTGATTTTCTTGCTGTTTATTAAGATTGGGAAGGCGGAAAGCGATCTTACTGTCGAGGAGAGGGAGCGGCTACGGACTTCTGAGACAGATGGTGAGGTTTAGTGGCATGTTGTGGATAGGTGATGTTGCAGGTCATAAGTAGTAATACTACCCATGATATATTTCTCTATTCATTATACGCAGGGGACGTGACGTGAGCATGAATGTGTCGTGTGTACTGATACCTATCCACCCCTTTGACCATTATATAGGAGAGTTGATAGAGCTAAGTCTGTCAAGGCTATCATACATAAGTTCTTACCCAGTCCTATGTAAGATTATTCTTCTGCGGACATTGTACAACCGAGGACCCATACTCAAATTTAGGGCTAAAAAGCTACTAAGTAATGGGATACTCTACTGAACCCTTCCAGGGCCCACTGCCTGATCCGCTGTCGACCATGGCTGAAAGTTGGTGGCACTCCTATACCTTCTCAGGCAATCTATTTATAAGGCAGGAAACCGGCGTAACTGTTACATACCTTCTATACTATCAAGCCCATCGTTCTGGTTCCCTGTGCCGAGGTTCTGGACCCTCGCCAAGCTGCCAAGGTCGCAACAGATATTGACAATATACAGGGTTCTGACCAATCGCAATACAGAAACTAATAGGGCTTGAATTTGTGGGGTTAGAGAATTGGGGGCGAAATGAAAGTGCCGACAGCAAGTGATGATACTGGTCCACTGCGCAGTAGTAAGGGCCTAGTACACGCCCAGTGGGAACTAGCAAGACTAGTCTTCGACTTCTATACAACCGTAGAAAGGGATTCGCCCGTCTGGTACACTACCTGTGCGTGCCAATATACATCGGGCGCAGGACTCAGACCTGTGACAAATATCTCCTTGGGGTATAAAAGGAGCGTTATGCTGGTAGCATCTCAAAAGTTGAGCCCCTTTCTCGCTACCTGCTGCGCGAGACTCTGTCGCCAAGCCCGTAAATATGAGTTATCGGTTAGTATGGATGCTACTACTTGCCGTGGTGGTCAGCACTGGTAACTATTCTTGTCATCATTTCCCAATTAAACTACCGTTAACTCAACTAATATACCCCTGTAGCTATGGCCCAGATTTGTACCCCAGAACGCGGATACGAAGGGTACACGTACGTCGTCTATGACCAATCTGACGTGGACGAGATTACGGCAAAGTGTACGACTGTCAACGGAAGCATTGCCATGGCTTATAACTACACAGGGGGCTTCCACCTCCCCAACATCCGAAACGTCACACGTAGCATCGACTGGGTTCAAAGCCACCATTTTGGCAGTTTTCCGAACACGACGTCTGTCGATTTACCCGATCTCGAGTTCCTAGGTGGAAGTCTGGGGTTAAACAACCTCCCAGCTCTACAGAGCCTTACTGCACCGAAGCTGGCGACTGTTGGTTGGTCTACAGACATTGGTTACGCCCGGGAGGTGGATCTGCGATCGTTGGTCGAATCGGAGTACTTGCAGGTCCGGGGGAATGTCTCAACGTAGGTTAACTAGACCGGCAATAATTGACACGAATGCGAAATTGATGTTGAAAATGGATGGATCTAGCGTACGCCTCGACTCCTTGCGACATGTTCGTCAACGTATGTTGATCTGTAACCGGGATGAGTGTGATCCAGAGAAACCGCCCCACGACGCTTTGGATCTTTCCCTCCCATCACTGAATGATGTGGGCCATCTGTACTTGAAGGGGAGGTTCTCGAGGTAAGACTGCACTCCAGTGCTGACCCTGCCGTACTAATCATAAGCAATATAGCTTGGACACACCAAAGCTCGCGAATATCACTGGCGCTGGTCTAGATTACTATGGTATTCAGGTCCTCACGGCAGGAGGACCGGCGATTGACCTCTCCTTCCCTGAGCTTAAATACATCCGATCTGGGAGTCTCTCCCTGGAGGGCAACATTGCAAGGTAACTTTCCGTTCAACCTTCGAATCCATAATTGAAGATTCACACAATCTCAGCATATCGATGCCGAACATAAGCAAATTGACTGTCTGGCTTACTGTAAAAGCCTATGACGGGCTTGATATTGACCTCCCTTTCCAGGAGGCAGACACCATTGTGTTGTCAGGTAACATCTCAAGGTTTGTTCCACTAGTTCCGACGACAATTATACACTAGGATGCCCCACTAAAACAATCTCTATAGTGTCCAATTTCCGAATTTAAGGTCTGTCGATACTTTCCAGGTTAACACGATTACCTCCATCGACTGCGAATCCTTGGAGGAGACAATCATGACAGCGACAAATGCATCGGATTATCGGATAACTTGTAGGGCGGAGAATTCGTCCTCGCGTCTTGGGCTTAACGTTGGCACTACAATCGCGTTTGCCAGCGCGATAGTTGTTGTTTTTGGGCTAGCGATGTCGTTCTAGATAGTAGCAATCTCATCCGCAGCTTTCTCAGCAATTTGATTTCGTGCTGAAGCATTTGAAGACCGTTATAGACTATGGCCTTTGTTTTGGGTTTGAGAAGATCTGTGAAGTAGAACGATTCCTTATTATCAAACATTCCTTTGTCTAGTACACGTTTCTCCTTCGTCGAAGCAAAGAGAAGCCGGCTGAAAAGAATATTCCTTCGCGGTAAGTTATGGAAAGAGTGTTCTTCGTAGATGAGATGCTCCTGGAAAGTCCTCTAATATTATAGGCACACTGCTTCTTCGTCGAGCTGTGTAATAAATTATGATCCCAATCTAGCATCCTGAAGAATCTTCTCTCGTCTTTCTCCACGGTAGACCAACAGATACAAAAAGCACAAAAAAATAAACACCAGAAATAAGATGTGTAGGTAGCACGTATCCACTGTTCAAACCAGTTGACAGGTCCGGTAGTACAGAAAATAGACTCCAAACATAGAGGCGAGAACTCTATAGAATGTATTAATTAGATAATACAGACACGCACCAAGGAACTGAAGATGAAAGGTTGGCTTACAGAAAGGGATGCTTATAGTACCCTACCTTTTGCATCAGGTGTTCGGGCCAGCCCATATAAGAGGAGGGTTGTATAGCGATTTTCTGCTGCGATGATATCGGCAGAGATTGGGCCTCGGCCGCCAGTTTGGTAGGAGCCATTTCTTCGTTCTCAAATAAAATGGGATACACACTATTCAAAGTATGGAGGGTATAAGTTAAGGAAGATTCTATCAGTCAGTTTGGCCACTGGTCCACTATAAACTTGGTAGTAGTGCCGGCTCACTGTTGAAATCCGCCGGCTTTTCATTGCCGAACATGTCTTGCAGTTGAACCGTCTCTACTAGCAGTAACTAGTAAGCACTAAGCTGCCCCACCCGCTCTTTCGGGTGTGCCCGTTGGCCTGCTCTAGATATCTACAACTTTGCTGAAACTAGTCTTCAATTTGAGGGTCAAAGTCTCCCTACAGCTTTGCTAGCAACGATGACTTCCACAAGAGAAAAATGTTCCTGTGCATAGGACCTTCACACGATGCTTACAATGCTGTTAAAGAGTGGCTCTAAAATAGCGACTAACGGCCTATATACTTGAAATACCCGTAGGGGTGTTTCCGGTTATATGAAAGTGTAAATTGGGCAGTTGTAAGACTCTGTTCATTGCAGCTGTAATTGATCACTGAGTTATGAAGTGCAATTACCGGCCAAGTTTCAAGCACAATAACGTCAATTACATGTCACGGCTTCAGGGCAATAGATCGTTGGCTATAGTACAATTCCACTCATGTCGATTGCACATACGTACACGTCTTCACGCCAACCCGGATCACAACAGTCCAGCAGACCTCGTAATGGGCTGATCAAGAATGAAAGCAAACGGGAGACATTCATGTGATTTTATCGGCCCTAGTAGACCACTTAAGAAGTACTAAAACAGGTATTCGCTTGCGTACACGCCATACTCCAATCCCCCCGGCCCTCTAACAAGAACGCCAACACTCATTCAACATTCATAATTCGTTTCAAGTCGTGAAGAGACAGTGGCTTGACCAGATAGTCGTCAATGCCAGCCGCAAAGGCTTGCTGTTGCATTGAGCTCGATGCCACCCCAGTAACTGCCATGATAGTGCTTCGAGGTAGAGAGTTTTGTTCTTCATACTCGCGGATCTTGCTCGAAGATACTATTCCGTCCATTATGGGCATGGAGATATCTGTCGCTGTTAGTTTAGCCCTCCTTGTGTTTGAGAGTAGCGGAGTTCGTACCCATGAGGACATAGTCGAATCGTCCTGCACAAGCTTTGTACTTCTCCAGTGCGGCGAGTCCGTTGGTTGCGGTTTCGTAGCTACAACCTATCTTGCGCATAAAAGTAGCCATAATCTATATCTAGTTAGATATTATCATCCCAAAAGAGGTAAAGTTTGACTTGCCTTCAGATTCACGTCATTGTCATCCACAATGAGAACGTGTATGTTCTTCTGATTTAGGGCCTGGGGAGTGGGAAACGGCGAAAGCTCGGCGACATTTTCCCTGACCATGGGAGGCGATTCCGACCCCTTCGCAGCAGCGAATGCTTCAGATAAGGAGCGCCCACGGCCAGGGAATCCCGAGAACGGACCTGCAATGGGGCTCTCGGACAAGGGGCTTGCTTCGTGATGCGCGTCGATGTACCGTTGCAACGCATCAGTAAGTTTGCGAGGACCAAGTCTAACAATTATTAGTGAAGCAGTGAACAGGATGTGGCAATCAGTACGTACGGCTGGGAGAGATAGATAATATCCGCGTTTTTAATGGCAAAGTTTCCTGGGAGAGACACCCCATGTTCACCGAGCACGATTATCGTGTTGAACTGGGTATCGATAGGACCAGCTTCAGCGATCTTCTTGAGGCTGGACTCCTCGACGACCCCAATGTCACCAGAGCCCTTTTCAAGCGAGTCGGCAAACGATACCATCCATCCGGGCTGGCTGAGAAGCACATTACTGAGTGCTCCGCGAATTGACAACTTCCGCTTCGCTTCGGTCGAGATAACTCCTTTCCGGACTCCCTTAAGGTCGGTATATGGATTTAGACCAACCAGGCAAACCCGAGTCATGATCCGCGATCCTGGACCCTCTCCACGTTTAAGTGGAGCCGAGGGTGAACATGTTTGAACGGCATATTCAATGGGAACGTGCACATCAACCTTTGTGCCGACGCCTACTTGGCTGTGTACCTCAATGTAGCCGCCTAGGTTGGTCACTAATTGCTGGACAATGCTCAAACCTAGTCCGCATCCCTCAGTCAACACGTCTTCCTGTGCGAAAGGTAGGTAAAGCTTGTGTTCAAGGAATTCTGATGATATTCCGCATCCTGTGTCGTTGATCGTCAGGTGGGCAAAAGTAGTCTTCTGGTCGCCAACTCCCTCCACCTCTTTGGACAAGGTGACTTCAATGAGACCTGAGCGAGTGAACTTGAACGAATTCCCCAGGAGGTTCATTACGATTCTCCTCCACCCACCTGAGACCGAATGGATTGACCACGATTTTTGTTCTTCAATGCGAACGACGACAGACAGATCATCAGGATTGTTCAATTGTTTGACTTCGGTACCAATGGATCTGCCACCGACACCGGCACCACTGGGAAGATACCGACCCGCTATTTTGGCAGCGTTGATCAGAGACCGATGGCCAGCATACAAGGTCTCAGAGACGTCTTCTATCAGCGTCCCAAGGTCAAAGTCGGTAGTCAGATTATCATAGGCCGGTCCAACAGATTCCCCTGCCTTACTTAGGTGCGTTAAGTTGTTGATTTTTGTGAAGTCCAGCCTGTTCATCAAGGGTTAGCTATAGCTTTTGCCTTAAGGATATATTCCAGTCTTACAGGTAGTTCATCGTGTCTAACAATGTCAGACCGCAGGTTTCGACCATTGTAAGCATATCTCGTTGGGCAGGCTCTAGACGTGTTGTTTGCAGCAGCTCGGCGCTAGCAAGCATGCCATGCAAGGGCGACCGCAGCTCATGGCTAACCGATGAAAGCAGATCCGACTTCGACTTTTCCGTGGCACACCATCCAAGCTGCGAGTATTTGGCAACGATGGAGTCTCCAAATGCTCTCAAGAAACATAGATCATCCGGTCCCAATGCTCGTTGCTTGTCATTCACCCACATAATCGCACCTGCAAGCCATCGAGACTTGTCCCAGTTCCACAATGGAAGGAATATCAGGGACCTGCTTTCGGGGAAGTCAAACCCTAATCGAAGTGTAATACCTTGGTGGATGGAACGGCCGCCGTCACTACCTTGTCGGCTATGGCCACGGCTACTCGAGGACTGTACTGAAAAACGTCGCGTTGGGCCTTGGGGGTAGAACACTTCGCCATGTGGGAATGCCGTGAACATTTCATGAAGCAAGCCTTCTGTCAAGCCAAAACGAATTGAGTCGCTATAGCTGCCCGGCAATTGTTCAGATAACGCGTGGCCTAAAACGTCACACTGTTTCTCGGACCATATACCTTGGGATGAAAGCGCAGGAGACTGAGGAGGTGCAGATGTATCGCTATCTTTGCTAAGGCCATCCCAGTCACTGACACTGGCAGATGAAAAGCTAGAGAGGTTAGCGTTACCAGTTTTGCCATAAAAGGGACATGACTCCTACCTCCGAGAGTTACTGCGTGACGCATCCAAAAATAACACACCATCCAGCTTCATAGACTCTTGGAGCAGTACACTAGCATAAGAAAGCAGGGCGGAGGTTCCAGATGATGTAGCACCTTCTGATACCGTTACCAAATTACTAGACTCGTCTGAGCATCTCCTGATATGCTGTTGGTGTTCCTCAGCAGATGAGTGCACCTTATTTGGAACATCACTGCGCTTGAAGAACGATGGTGAATGCGCCCTGTCTTGGGGTTTTGGTTTTTCTGATCCGAATCTATCATGCATGGTGTCCGTTGACAACGAGATACGATTGATATCGGGAAGTTCCGATGACTGAGGTCCGACCAGACCCGAAGCAACCCTGCTGCTGTGGAAATTTCGCTCCGTATAGCCGCTAGATTGGCCTTTAGAAAACTCCCTGAGCGCATCGAGAAGGCGCTCGGACTTTTGGCATTTATGTAGTGTCCAGATATTTTCGAGGTGGCTGACGATGGAACCTGCTACTTCTTTCAAAGTACTAACCTCGCCATCGGCAAATAACGAGCGGGGACCGCCGTCAGCAACACAGTATGTTCCAAAGATATCGCCTGAAGAGCTACGCAGGGGAATCTCCGCGTAGAAGCGTATATTGGGGCATCGAGTGACAAATGGGTGCCCGCCAATAGCATGGTCTGAACGAATATCCAGGACAATGCGACAAGAGCCATTCAGTGGTTCTTTGAAACCATTGGCAGGATAGCTTCTATCTGCCTGTAATCCCAAGGTCTTTAAGCCGAGCAAGGAACTCCTCTTGCTTCCATCATCCCCAGCAGTATGAGAGATTATTGCCTCCGCGATCACATACGGTTCGTTGTTGTCCAGCAGAGTGACGAAGGCGTGGCGACAACCTACTCGATGAGCTCCTAGTTCGGCAAGGCCCGTCAAGATTGTATCCTCAAGAGCATTCTGCGCCGACGATGGCTTTCGCAAATATGTGGGTGAAGGCGCCGGTTGGTCTTGTGAGCCCTCCGTACCAATCGAGCTTTCGGGGCGGTAAAGTCTACTCAGTATGGAATGCATACCGTGATGTTCGACGATGAGAAGAACGGAGGATCAGGAAGGGGTCGCGCGGCAGCGAATCCTACCTTGATAGCTCCGAGAGCATTCGTTGCCCGGCAGGTACCGGATGTGCGTGATAGGACGCTGTCGAGTCCAGCAATGCCATCAGAGAGCTTGTCGCATAGCTAGTACTCGGGCAACCTCGAGGGGTGATCAAGGGAGGGGATTCTGGGCCGCCCGCAGATCAAGATTCGATGTTATATATTGCGTTGTAGACGTGATTTTTTCCACGTTGGGTAGGGTAAGAAAGTTAGGTCCAGAGGCTGGCCAGAGATACCAAAACTGCACAGCCTTCCGGGTAGCCGACTGCCCTGAGAGTGGTCTAGGCCGTTGGTCACTGGAAAAGAGCCCCATTCGTGCCGTCTACGGTTGAAGAAGTGCCACTCCGGATAAGGGGATCATAGATAGCTCTAGATCCTTGGTCCGGGTGACGCTTTATGGACTAGTCTATGGCTCAGCCATGGTCGCCACTCGCTAATTCGCTGCAAAACTTACGGCCGATCAGCCCTAGGTCGCAGCCTTCTCGGCCGCGAGTCGCGAGTCCCGAGTGCTTGCCTGCCGAGGCATATATGAGGTGTGGCATGCTATACCAGGCGGTACTGGAAAGGTAACAAATGTTTTTCTCATTTTTCGCATCGGATGATCTCGCATTAGTTAATTTTTCCGACGATACTCCGTAGCAAGATCTAAGCCCCACCAAGGAACCGAGAGATAGGAACAGTAGATCCCTAGCAGAGTTACATTCTCGATCCCTTTCTCAGGGCTTGCCATTACCTCCTTCCGCATTTGGACATGACTTTGCGGCCTGAGGCGTCTACGAGTCACGGGATGTTGCATTCAGCGTCTGGTGATTATCTAAACCACAGTTCTTCCGAGCTCTTATTGGCCGGCGCTTATGTTCGGTTGGTGAAGACCGAAAAAAAAGAAGAATTGAAGACGTGATATCATGCAATAGTTTTTCACAAATAATCTAAAACAAGGAAATAGATTTGTCAAGTATGTACAGTCTAACCCTCTCTCCGGTTTAGCCCATGTTTCTTTCCAATTTTTAGAGTTCTTTGCAAATTTGTATCCAGTGAAATATATACATCTCCTCTACATTTTCATTACTTCAACTAGAGCCCGCGTTCTATAACAAACACGACTCCAGGAGATAGTTGTAGTCACTATATGTTGTAAAACAACATAATTGCCTCATTTTTCTGAGATCAGATATAGATTAACCATCTTTTTGACAAAAGCCCCTGCTGGCCTATTTCTCAGTATAGAAACATCAGAACATACCGAGGCATTTGTGCGAGCTTTGCCACTGAAGGATCATACAATTATAATGCATTAATTAATGAAACATCACTACATTAGGATATACGGACCGGCTAGATGGTATATCTCCCTGTTATAGGTCCAATTACTATTTGCACCTAAATAATTGAAGAACTTTACTACAGACGAATACAAGGCTGCTATTATTACTTGCCATATCAATCCAGAAATCATGTCTCTTCTCTGTGCTAGTACTTGTCGCTGTATCATTTTGTCAAATATTCTGGTTTAGGAATAGTACCTTATCCCTCTCATAGAACGGCAGGGTTATATTCCTACCATTTATCTTTGAGAGCTTGTCCATATATATAAGCGCAGCGGAGTTCTTTATGCGCTGTGTCTACCAATGTGCTGAGACAAGCAAGTGAGATTTGCATGTTACGCCTCAGGATATATCGATGGTGCTGCAGCCGTGAAACCTAACTTCCGTAAAATTGCGGCACGGCCTTTGCTGTACTTTCATACCGTTTCTCTTGGCCATCCTCAGCAACAAGTATGTCCGTACGTTGATTGGTATCATGTCTCTAGCGTCAGAGGTTATGGAGTTAGAAAGCATCAAGGAAACAAATAATGAGGACTACAATGCGGTAGCCACAAAACCACAGCATATAACAATAATTGCATACGTCCACCCATGGCAGTCCATTAATACAACCTGGGCAAAGGCCATACCACAGTGGCTGTGATTCTATATGCTTAATCTGAACAGCTTTTCAATCGCAAAACATGACATCCATCACTCCGAGCTACTAGATAGGTAGCCTTACGTACTTTTTTCAGTAGTGCAAAACGGATCTTGCGCCAAGCTGCTAGGGGAATTTGAGGCCTTTGCAGATATACCTTCGGATTCCTAATCTAGTACGTCGAAATAGACTTTATCACTTCACCTCGACGACTAATAATGATGTTAACTTCGGTTGACATGAGAAACCTTCCATGGATACATGTCAGATAATCTATGATGTGCACAATTGCGTCTAGACAATGAAAGTGGAGATTGACGCGAGTCAGTCACCGAATGCCAAGCTACAGCAGATGTCAGCAAAGTTCCAGTAAAGGTACTAGGACATTCTGCTGCACGCTTACAGTACAGCTAAATTGGAAAGATAATTCTGACTAGAACTTTATATCCAGTGCGCTGGACGAAATTTGACACAAAGAGCATATGACGGCCATACAAACCCTGGGCCGTGAAAGCGAGCCCTAATCGTCCAAACTAGGTTATATGAGATTATATGGATCTTGCCATTCTAAGTAGGAACGATTCTCTAGGCATTTATGACGTGTTGTGTCATGTGTTTGTTGTATAAGCCATTTTACGTCTATTGGATACCTAAATGACGCAACTGGGATCGGTTATTCTGCGAAGATCTTAGCTCGCATACACTCTATAGTATAGGAGTCCATAGCATGCCTGGTAACTTCTTTATGCTCGATATTATCTCCAAAACACAGTCTATCACTGGACGTGTCCTATTTGTCTTCCAAGAAAAGTGTGGGGCCAGATCATGTTCACTCGTCTCATAAATACTATGTTCGGCCAACATGGTGAAGGATAATGTTGACCCTAACGTAGACAGCTACTCGTAAGCTGACAATACATTAATCTCAATAGATAGCTTGTGTATATCCGAGAGCACGGCCCAAACAGTTCCCCACCTCGAGTCGACGGAGTAAGCAACTACTTCTAGAATCAAGCTGCAAGTCCCACAGTCCCCTTAATCCGTTTTGCGCCTGAACATGGCCAATAATGCAGTTTCAGGTGGTCATCAGTCTCGAGATGAGGCCCATTTCCGATGAGTCAGAGCAATCGCCCGAACTATTAATTCCAGACCTGCTTGGATAATAAGCCAAGAGGACTATCATCATATGTCTGAAACATATCCCTCATAAAGATCGGGTTCTCTATCTAGCATAATGCACATGCAGCGATAAACAGCTCATAAGGCACGGTCATACAGTAAATACAAATTCTTGGTACGGAGTATGGTGGCGTGGAATAGAGCTCCTACAGCTCATCGCAGCTGCGATATGGACAATAGCGAAATTTTTCAGATCGCATCTTATCTTGTTATCTATATCCGATTTTTCTGCAAACTTGTGGGTCAGAAGTGCAGGCCAAGCTACGGGATTGGTTCGGATGACGGAAATGCGGATGTGATTTGTTCTATCTTCGGAATTACGGAAATCCGGCGGTGATCTTGTCAGGCACCAGGAACGATTCTTATAAGAATAAAATCCCAGGGGCAAGTTATGATAGAGTTCGCTATTAAAGAGTGCTAGGGTAGTGCTTATATCAATACGTCACTGTCAGTGTTGTATGAGCTGTGCATATCCTAGTGTGAGCGATTGGTATGACATGGGCATCCTCACAGATCAACCAAGAGAATACTGAATGGCCAATATAGGGTGCGCCAGGAATAGTATTTTTCACCATGGATACCCCATCCTCCGGCACCGTTGACCTAGAGTGCGGTGGCGGCGCGATTCGCAAACGTTTGACTCTTACCTTTCGAAACTTGAATGTCCGAGTCACGGCCCCCGATGCAGCCCTAGGCGATACCCTATTGTCCTATGCCGACCCACGACAACTCCTAGATGTCTTTCGCAGGAGTCGAAAAAACAAACGGGTAGGCACTGAAGCGTTACAGGCCAAGTTTAACTAGTAGCTGACAGTACATCAGACAATTTTGAAGGATATCAATGGACAGGTTAAACCAGGTGAAATGGTAGGGTGAGCGAATTTATGATACAGACAGGTAGACTAAATACAATGATAGCTGCTAGTATTGGGTCGACCTGGTGCTGGGTGCACTTCTTTCCTTCGTGTCCTTTCAAATGACCGAGATGCGTTCGATGAAGTGAGTGGTGAAACTCGATACGGAAGTATGGACCATAAAGAGGCAAGAAAGTTCCGACAGCAGATCATGTTCAACAACGAAGATGACATCCACTTCCCAACATTGACGGTCAACCGAACCATGAAATTTGCTCTGAGGAACAAAGTCCCTCGAGAACGTCCCGAGCATCTCCAGGAGAAACAGGAATACATACAGGGCACGAGGGACGGCATCCTGGAGTCGCTGGGAATCGCGCATACCAAGAAGACACTAGTGGGAAATGAGTTCATTCGCGGTGTGTCTGGTGGAGAGAGAAAGCGTGTATCTTTGGCTGAAGTAATGGCTGGCCAGGTGAGGGTCAATTGGGTTAAGGCAAGCGGAGAACAAGCGACGCTAACATTTTATCCTAGAGTCCCGTCCAGTTCTGGGATAACCCAACTCGTGGTCTTGATTCAAAGACTGCGGTCGAATTTGCACGTCTCCTCCGCCGTGAAGCAGATGAGAATGACAAGACCATGGTGGCCACCATGTACCAGGCAGGAAATGGTATCTACGATGAATTTGACAAGATTCTGGTACTTGCAGAAGGGAGAGTCATTTACTACGGCCCCAGGACTATGGCACGAGGGTATTTTGAAGATATGGGATTCGTTGTTCCCAAAGGTGCCAACATTGCAGACTTCTTAACCTCGGTTACGGTGGTTACGGAACGCATTGTCCAACCGGGGTTGGAGGAGAAGGTTCCCAGTACTCCTGAGGAATTCGAGTCTCGCTTTTTGGCAAGCGCCATTAATGCGCAGATGGTGGATGCTATTGAGCCACCAGAAAAGCTTACCCACGAGAAGGACGACCTGGAAATGGCAGTAGCGAACGAAAAGAAGAAAAAACATGTTCCCCGCCCCCAGAGCGTGTATACAACGAGCCTTTGGGACCAAGTCCGTGCTTGCACGGTTCGGTAAGCCGTGCCCATGAGGTATTTGAAAAGTATGGAAGCACAAAGCTAACTTAGACAAGGCAATTCCAAATAATGGCAGGTGATAAACTTTCTCTTGCTATCAAACTTGTCTCAGCTACTCTGCAGGCACTGGTCTGTGGCAGTCTTTTCTATAACCTCAAGCTGGATAGTTCCTCTATCTTCCTTCGCCCTGGTACACTTTTCTTTCCATGCCTTTACTTCCTGTTGGAGGGTTTGTCAGAGACAACCGGTGCATTCATGGGTCGTCCTATTCTCTCCCGCCAAAAGCGCTTTGGCTTTTACCGTCCGACGGCGTTCTGCATTGCCAATGCTATTACAGATGTACCTGTCGTGATAGTGCAAATTTCCGTCTTTTCATTAATCTTGTACTTCATGTCCGCATTGCAGATGGATGCAGGCAGGTTCTTTACCTACTGGATTATGCTTATCGCTCTTACTCTGTGTTACATGCAGCTCTTCCGGGCTGTTGGTGCGCTGTGCAAGAAGTTTGGCGTTGCATCCATGATCTCAGGACTGTTGTCAACTGTCTTCTTCGTCTACGGCGGTATGTGCCTTCATACTTTAATCTAAAAACGGCACTGACAGCCGCAGGTTATCTTATCCCCTTCGAGAAAATGCACGTCTGGTTCCGCTGGATCTTCTACCTCAACCCTGGTGCATATGCTTTTGAGGCTCTTATGGCTAACGAGTTCTCGGGGTTGAAACTTGATTGCGTCGCACCTGATTATATACCCTATGGGGCAGGATATTCAGACTCAACATCCGCCTACCGTGGCTGCTCTGTGTTGGGCAGCGATGAAAATGGCCTTATTGATGGGGCCGCATATGTTCGGGAACAGTACCACTACTCCGTTGGTCATATCTGGCGCAGCTTCGGTGTCATCATGGGCATGTGGATATTTTTCATTTTCCTTACCGCCGTGGGCTTCGAAAAACTCAACAGTCAGGGAGGGTCATCCGTGCTCCTCTATAAGCGTGGAAGTCAGAAGAAGCGGACTCCAGATATGGAAAACAGGCAGCAGGCTACGTCCCAACCAACAGCAAATGCTGGTGCTCCTGCAAGCACTGCCAAACAGTCGACTTTCACCTGGAACAAGCTTGATTATCATGTCCCATTCCATGGTGAGAAAAAGCAGCTCTTGGATCAGGTGTTTGGCTATGTAAAGCCGGGCAACCTCGTCGCACTCATGGGCTGCTCTGGTGCAGGGAAGACTACGTAGGTGTTCTGGTACATAATCCCCTTTGACAAAGACTAATCTGTCTTTCAGGTTGCTGGACGTTCTGGCACAACGGAAAGATAGCGGAGAGATCCATGGTTCTATCCTAATTGATGGCCGGCCTCAAGGGGTTAGCTTCCAGCGAACCACAGGATATTGTGAGCAGATGGATGTCCACGAAGCAAGCGCGACAGTCCGGGAAGCATTAGAATTTTCTGCTCTTCTCCGTCAACCTGCGTCAGTTCCTCGCGAAGAGAAGCTGGCATACGTGGATCACATCATTGATCTACTGGAGCTGACCGACATCAGTGATGCTCTGATTGGCAGTATGTGATCGTCCACAATGCATGAATACTTTACACCTTACTAACTCGAGTAGTCCCCGGAGCTGGTCTCAGCATTGAGCAGCGGAAGAGAGTCACGCTAGGTGTTGAACTGGTGGCAAAGCCGAGTCTGCTATTCCTCGACGAGCCTACGTCAGGTCTAGACGGTCAGTCTGCGTATAACATCATTCGATTCCTGAGAAAGCTCGTGGACAGTGGCCAAGCAGTCTTGGTAGGTCTTCTCATAACAGTTATATAACCATAGAAACTAATCAGTTATAGTGCACCATTCACCAACCCTCTGCTGTGTTGTTTGATGCATTTGATGCGTTGCTCCTCCTGGCGAAGGGTGGTAAAATGACATACTTCGGCGAGAGTAAGTCCCCCAATCTCTTATGGTACAGGACGATGGGTCTGATAGAGTATAGCTGGCAAGGACTCCGTTAAGGTGCTGGACTATTTCGCAAGGAACGGCGCTCCCTGTGAACCCGATGTCAACCCAGCCGAACATATCGTCGAGGTTATTCAGGGTCTCAGCGAGAAGAAGGTTGACTGGGTTGAGGTGTGGAGCCAATCTGAGGAGCGTCAGCGAGCCATGGCCGAACTGGAAGCTTTGAACAATGACCGCAAGGCGAACACACAGGAGGAGGAAGATCAATCTGACTTTGCAACTTCTTACTGGTTCCAATTCAAGATGGTCTTGCGCCGTCTCATGGTCCAATTGTGGCGGTCACCGGTAAGTTATTGTTCTTTGATCGTTGCGATATAGTCAATACTGACCATTATCAAGGACTATATCTGGAGCAAGATCATTCTGCATGTTTTTGCGGCTCTGTTCAGCGGTTTTACCTTTTGGAAAATGGGCAACGGCACGTTTGACCTCCAACTTCGCCTTTTTGCTATCTTCAACTTTGTTTTCGTCGCTCCGGGATGTATCAACCAGATGCAACCATTCTTCCTGCACAACCGCGATATTTTCGAGACCCGCGAAAAGAAGGTTAGTCATTTCGCATCAGTAGATTCAATTCTGTAGGTAGCGTTTACTAACAAAAGCTAGTCCAAAACATACCACTGGCTCGCCTTTATCGGCGCCCAAGCCGTTTCGGAAATCCCGTATCTCATCATTTGCGCAACTCTCTACTTCGCATGCTGGTACTTCACTGCAGGCTTCCCTGTCGAGGCTAGCATCTCCGGCCACGTATATTTACAGATGATCTGTCAGTTACCGCTATACTTTCTAAGGTATTCAAACTAACCTACTACAGTTTACGAATTCCTCTACACATCGATCGGTCAAGCCATTGCCGCATATGCGCCAAATGAATATTTCGCCGCCATCATGAACCCCATCCTCATCGGTGCTGGTCTGGTCTCCTTCTGCGGTGTCGTGGTCCCCTACTCGGCGATGCAGCCCTTCTGGCGCTACTGGATGTACTACCTGGATCCATTCACGTACCTAGTCGGGGGGCTTCTGGGTGAGGTCCTCTGGGATGTGAAGGTGGAGTGCAAAGCGTCCGAACTTGTGCATTTCAGCGCGCCATCTGGTCAGACGTGCGGCCAGTACATGGCCGACTTTCTTAGCGAGCAAACGGGCTATCTTCTCGACCCGAACTCGACCTCTAGCTGCTCGTTCTGTCAGTACTCTACTGGAGCGGACTATGCCAAGACCTTCAACTTGAAGGAGAAGTACTATTCTTGGAGAGATGTAAGTCGACTATTCGTTGAGGTTAACCATAATATTATACTGACTTTGTTACAGACTGGTATTACTGCACTCTTTTGTATCACTTCTTATGGACTCGTGTTCTTGATGATGAAGTTGAGGAGTAAGAAGACCAAGAGTGCGAGATCGGACTAGTTTGTCCTGTCCTGCATGCAAGATATTAGCGATAGACTTGCACATACTTCATTCGATTATAGACATAGCATATACATAGAGCGGTATATACAGATAGACATAGATATTACTACATTAATACAGATTAGATTTCATAAAGACAAGGCAATCAAATGTAAAGCTCAACCCGTAGAAACATCGGGTACTTCATTCCATTTAGGTACGGGTTATAAACCTGGTGTTTTGAATAAAACAACCTATAGCTGGGTTGTAGGTTTCTTTCTTTGTCATTTTGCTATTTTCTTAAATAATTTATTCGGAATGAATTGAGGATACATGTGGTGAAATAGTATGATCGAGTCTTGTGTACATAATCACATATCATAAAGCCCTCAAGCAACTCTTCAAGCCCTTCTGTATAGTTATAAAATGCTACCTTTGCTTTGGGACTCGCTCCTGATCGTGGTACGAGCGCGTCGGTGCATGAGCTAACGATAAACAATCCGCTATACAGAGTCTCTTGCCACAAAAACGGCCTATTCAGTAGGTTTCCAGTGAACTGAACATGATGCATATAGAGATAATCTCACCAGCAGGAAAATTGTCAACTGAAATCAAGCCAGTCTTCGTGATTTATCACAGCCACTATTCATGAGAATAAGCTACTTGAACCAAGTCGCCGATCTCTGAAGTAGCGCTCCTGGAGACCCACTCCCGACAATGGCACCCCTTTTGATACCAATTAGGTGGTCACAGCTGTGTGGCACGATATCAAACCGGTGCACCCCCACGATGACCGTGTAGTCTGCAAACGGCTGGGAATTATTTCATGCATCATTCCCCCGGTGTTCGCATCAGCAGCAGTACTGATTTGGTTTAGCAACTATATGCCCCCATGAGTCTCAGCGTCTAGGGTAACTCGGTTACGAGGATCACTCATCCGAAGCCGAATAGTCTTTTCTGCACGCCCCTAAGGAGATTCGCTGTTAAGGGTCTATGTGGGTCATGTATGGAGCTACAGCTTGTTCAAATCCAGACTCTAGTCTACCAGCTTATTGTCGGTCTTCTACCTGTATCTAGGCGGGAGCAACCTCCGATTCGCGCTGTTCTATTAACCTAGACCCGGACGGACGATAGCCAATCCGATGGTAACAAATCCACCCGAGAGCTGGCTATGAGCTATCTCTATTGTAGTGCTGAATTTTACTTGTTAGTTACAGTTCTATATATGCATCTGGGAGAATCCGTCTTATTCCAAACAGGTGCGGGCGGTGGTGGACAGGCTGCCATTGTTCTCTTGCAAGTGAGTATATATATTCACTTCATCAAGCCCTAGTAGGTCATCTTCTGTCCCCTTCGCCCCTGTAAGACCCAGTTTTCATTTGCTCACCTCCCAGAATCGTGGCAAATACTATATTATACCATCATCACATGACAGGCGTGTCAGGTGATTGGCCTACCCTATTCTGCAAGG
Source organism: Aspergillus pseudonomiae (assembly GCF_009193645.1). NCBI lineage: Eukaryota > Fungi > Ascomycota > Eurotiomycetes > Eurotiales > Aspergillaceae > Aspergillus > Aspergillus pseudonomiae. Next base: position 49,916 of record NW_022476011.1, on the reverse strand, counting down.
GGGTATGCCACCAGAAGAGATGCGCTGGGCCAACTGTCATACTTTGCACTCATCATATAAGATGGATCTGCCGAGCTGCCCAAGCGTATATGCCGAAAGCGTTGGGCCTGTACCAAGACTCTCGCTTATAATGGTACGAAGATTGGTTGGGTCAGTCAAAATGCGGGGAAGTTTTTGGGATCCGGGGAAACCCTCGCCAAGACTTTTCTTCACGATCAACATTTTGATTTTGCCTATCAAAAACCCATTCACCCCGATAGCAGCAAGCTCTATTCACTAGCAACATGTCAAGAGCTGATACTAGTAGTAGGGAATCCCAGCGTATCTCCTTTGTCTATCGTTACCCGATTTCTACAACCAGCTCCGTCTCTTCGTGCCCCTTGATTTCATCGCACCCAGCTGACTGGATATAGACGAGGTCTAGTCCGTTCCCCGCATAAGTTAATTGGCTTGGACACATGGCATACTTCAACTATCCACGGTTGGCAACGCTCCTGATCCCTCTGCTGGCGAATCTCGTGTCTCACGGCAGCTTTGCCTTCAGCGGAGCGCTTCTTGGCAACTTGGCTCGCGAGGAGCTTTGACGATAGCCTACCTGCGATAGGCCCAATCTTCCGAAATCTGCATCAAACAGGACTATCCCGCTAAACGGCCAAGAGCGCCACGAAACTTTGGAAGCGGACACAAGGGGATTGCTGGCCTGATTTGGCTCTCTTCCCAACATGCCGCGGTTCGCCTACGCGGCTGAACGAGTGAATGTAATTGCCATGTAGCTCGGCAATTCCATGGATGTCATAGCTCTGCAATCTTCTTCCGATAGAGAGCTCATGGTCCTTCCGATTTAACTACCGTGAATGTGAGCCAAGTCTTCGAAGCCGACCAGTGAACGTGCTGGGTTTCTGGGCCATGTGGTTGGTGGCCTGAAGATCGAGGCTCCAAGGTGTCCAATGCCCAGACCCTGACAGCGAAAATCTGCTCAACCCCAGATTCTGCACCCTTAAGAGCCATCCGAACCTCATTCCCGCTCTGACTTTCGGCAAATCCGACCCATCTCTTGCATCCGACTGTGGTCGGAAGATTTACTTTGCACTTTGTGTATAAATCCACCCCGCATCCCCCTTGCATGTCTACCTTAGCCTGGAAGCAGAGGATGCATGGATAGCAAGATCGGCAACTATCCATCTAGTCCCTAGGTCTTAAGTGCTTGTGATAAGATTAAACTACCATGGCGACTGAGAAGGCTGCCTTAGAAGGTGTGGCAGATGAGAAGGGCGGGGATATCAAGGCTAGCAATGTCATCGATGCGGCCGGAGAGGGCCAGGCTGCAACTGATCAGTATGGTCGCGTACTGATTGAGTTTGATCGTGCTGCGGAACGTCGCCTACGACTAAAGATCGATCTGTGCATTGTCCCGACCGTGGCATTGCTCTATCTATTTTGTTTCATTGACCGCGCCAACATCGGTAGGTCACCTCCTTCGCGGACGAACATGCGACGCAAAGCTACCTCAGATTACATGCTACTAGTGTAACCGGGCACTAACCAGGACTACAATACAGGTAACGCTAAACTCGCCGGGCTCGAGAAAGATCTGGGCCTCACGGGGAACGATTACAATGTCGTCTTGTCTATATTCTATATTTCATACATCATCTTCGAGATTCCATGCAATATCGCGTGCAAATGGATGGGGCCAGGCTGGTTCCTTCCAGCTACTACCGTGCTATTTGGTGTTTGTTCCCTTGGAACGGCTTTCGTGCAGAATATCCACGCGGCGTCAGGAGTCCGCTTCCTCCTTGGCATCTTCGAAGCAGGCATGCTGCCTGGAATTGCCTACTATCTTTCGCGCTGGTATCGGCGCAGTGAGCTTGCATTCCGCCTCTCACTCTACATCGTCATGGCGCCGCTTGCTGGTGCTTTTGGTGGCCTGTTAGCGTCGGCAATCTTAACCCTCGACCATTTCGGCAGCCTGCACACCTGGCGCATGATCTTCGCGATCGAGGGCATCATCACGATCGGACTCGGCCTCATAGCCTTTGTGACTCTAACGGACCGACCGGAGACTGCGCGCTGGTTGACACAGGAGGAGAAGGACCTTGCCATTGCCCGATTGAAGGCGGAGCGTGTCTCGACCACGGAGGTGCTCGACAAGATGGATCGCACCAAAACGATGCTCGGCATCTTTAGCCCAGTCACACTGGCAACGTCGTTTATCTTTTTGCTCAATAACATCACCGTCCAGGGATTGGCGTTCTTCGCCCCGACCATTGTCCGGACCATTTACCCGAACGACAGTGTTGTTTCACAGCAGTTGCACACGGTTCCCCCCTACGTGGTGGGCGCATTCTTCACTGTCCTGTTCCCCTTCCTCAGCTGGCGCTGGGACAACCGCATGGTGTTTTTCGTAGTCGCACCACCCCTCATGGTCATCGGATATATCATGTTCTTGGCCAGCACCGAGGCCATGGTGCGCTATGGTGCTACCTTCCTGATCGCATCCGGCGCGTTCGCATTTGGCGCCCTCTGCAATGCTCACGTTTCGAACAATGTAGTCTCGGATACGGCGCGATCGTCGGCGATTGGAACGACCGTCATGTTTGGCAACTTGGGCGGCTTGATTTCGACCTGGTCATTTTTACCATTCGATGCGCCAAATTATCATATTGGAAATGGCCTCAACCTGGCCACATCATCGTTAATCATCATCCTCGGGGCCTGTCTTTGGATGTGGATGAAATGGGATAACAACAGGCGAGAGAAGGTGGACATTGACCAAGCTCTGCGGGGCATGTCGCAGAGACAGATCCAGAATCTAGACTGGCGCAACCCGGCCTTCCGGTGGCGGACATAGAGTCGCGGACAGGGGGATTTTATTTTGGCCATTTCCTTTGCGTCTCCTATGGGAGTCAGATTCCATTTATGTAACGATGCATGCATAGACCCTGTCATGGCCTGCATGATGTCCGGAAAGGGATGCATGGCATGTGTTTATTGATTAGTCTGTATATTTTAATTCTAGAATCGTGGCCAGGTTGAACTTGTGGCCTTGTTGCCGTCAATCGGAGCTTGATCCGACGTAAACACGGGAAGCGTTTACGCAGAAACTTCCCGAGCAGACGTAAGATCCTCCAATGAAACGCCGGACAGTCCATATAATCCTTGTGGGCAGGTCCGAATAGCCATGGGTGCTAATGTGTGTTTACTACTCCTGGTAGTTGGACATCGCGACGCGACAGGTCACGGTCTCGCCGAAGCCCTACTCGGAGACAAACCGATGCAGCGCCTCCCAACAAATGACAAAAGTTTTCGCGCTCATTGACTGTTTGACCTCCTGTCAATTGCCTATCAGTGCCACGGCTTCCCCATCGCGTCGTCGGATCTCACCCGTCCGTCGGCGTTTGCGTTCCTGTGGATTCCCCAGTGTCTTCTTGGCCCGTTGGCTATTATGCCGTAATCGGCCATGTCGGTCAGAGTCCGGCCCAGATGGCTAGCGCTGAGACGTCTGCGAAACGACTGGATAGGCCGAGGAAGGCTGGGCAGGACTATGAATCCTTCGCGAGGAGGGACCTGGAAGCGAACACCCATTTTTAATGAGTATAGACTGGGCTAGCCCACACAACCCTCGCGTCTGTTGTTTTTTCAATAAGGGTGGGGATGCATTACAAATTTTTTCCCATTTATTTGTCGGATACGTTACATTTCTCGTGATTAGCTTCTAAGTTAGGGTTCTTTAGCTCCACTTTCCCCAGAAAGAGCCAAAGAAATTTTGCCCACCACATGTGGATCGACAGTGAGTCTGTGCTGGAGAGCCACTCAAGCCGCTCGCTTTTAATGCCTCGGTCACCAGTCAGGAAAGGTCAAACATGCTCCTCCAGATCTCCACCTGCTACGCTACATCCCGCATTCCTCGTGACGTCCGGTAGACTCGTGGTGGCCTCCATTTCCCCAGGTCTGCCAAGCGGTCCGGCCGGAGAATTTTCTCGCGTTTTGGCCCCGGGTGACGCCAGATGCCTTTCGGACGTTGACCGAATCGTCCCATATCCAGCATTTACCGACAATTGCCCCGCTGGATTAGACTAGATGTGATCCAGATCCGATACCCGGGGAAAGATCCAATTTTTTTCGGCCGTGGAACAACTGGGCCCATGCGATTAGTTGTTCATGGCAGGGATATGTACTGCAAGTAGGAGGCTGCAGCGGATAGTACGAGGATGATGCATCAGACGGGAGGTCCCTGGTCAAATTCAGACTTTTTCTACGCGTTCTTTGTTTCGATCTTAGTTTCAACCTTTTTTTTCGTGTGCTTTGTGGCTGAAGCAGGAGGACTTGATACGCAACAAGAACGACGCCGAGCAGGAGTTAAGAGCTAATAAGCTCTACGCGAGACTTCGGAACCTGACCGATGGACGACACACCCAAGGCTCGTGCCCTCCATGCACCCCGGCCTTAAGCACCCTTGGCGATATCCAGCTCTTGGCCAATGCAGACCCACCGGACAGAGTTTCCTGTTGGGGTGAAAGCATCAAACTTGTTTGCTTTAGCTTTAGGGTTGAGAGTCTATGAGGTTGGCTTTTGGGTAAATGGTCGGTTATTCCGATGAATCTCCCCACGCTTTGTATCATTCCCCCCGCATTGTTCGATGTCACCACCATGTGAGAAGGACTCTCTAATGCGTGGGATCGTCTGGGGGATATAAGAAACTGGTCACCCGGCCTCCCTGTCCGTGTCACCATTGCATTGTGACCCCTCTTCTCTTTATCACTTGTGTGCTCGGTCTCCTTCCTTGACTCTCAGAGCCAGATCGGTACCGAAGTCCACGCAAGTCTTTCTTTTACCACAATGGCGGGCGCAAAGAAACCCGTCAATATCTTTCAGCTCAAAAACCTGGGCGATCCCAAACAGGTCTACAACTGGAGACTATGGCTCGCCGTCGTCTCGTTCGGGCTCATGGGCGCGGCGCGAGGTGTCGATGAGGGCTTGATCTCCGGCGCCTTCAACTCCAAGGATTTCCAAAGAACCATCAACTATGATTCGTACAGTAAGGTCGAGCAGACCAATATCAAGGCCAATGTCTCTGCTATGGTCCAGATTGGCTCCGTCGGCGGTGCTCTCTTGTAAGGCTAACCATAGCCGTGGCGATGCCCTCCTTGCCTCGGTAACTAACTCTTTGTTTCACAGTGCCTTCTTGGTTTGCGATCGCATCGGCCGTCTCTGGGCTACCCGCCAGCTCTGTGTCCTGTGGATCGTCGGTATTGCTATCTTCATGGGAGCGAACGGCAACCTGGGTGCTATCTATGCTGGCCGCTTCGTTGCTGGCCTGGGTGTCGGTCAAACCGTTGTGGTCGGTCCTGTGTATCTTGCGGAAATCGTAAGTGAAGCATAGTCCTCCATGAAGATATCATCCACTCACTATCATAGGCCCCCGCATCGGTCCGTGGTCTCTGTACCTGTGTCTTCACTGGCTTTGTCTACCTCGGTATCGTCCTTGCCTACTTCACCAACTATGGCTGCCAGGTGAACCTCGGAGATAACACACACAAGCGTTGGGTTAGTACATTAGATCCTTCACAGCGGTCGCTTGTTTCCCTAACTCTTCAATAGGAAGTGCCCACCAGTCTGCACATCATCTTCGCCGGACTGATCTTCCTCCTTTCCTTCACCCAGTATGAGTCCCCTCGCTACCTGGTCAAGAAAGGAAAGTATGAGGCGGCTCTGAAGAACTTGTCGCGCGTCAGAAATCTCCCAGAGGACCACGAGTACGTTGTCGAGGAGATGACTGCCATCCGGAACTCGCACGAGGCTGAGATGGAAGCTACGATGGGATCCGGTCCTATGGGAGTGATCAAGGAGGCCTTCCTGGTTCCCAGCAACCTGTACCGTCTGTACCTCGCCCTGATGGCCCAGCTCCTGTCCCAGTGGTCCGGTGCCGGTTCGATCACCCTGTATGCGCCCGACCTGTTCGCCTTGCTCGGCATCACCGGGTCGAACGAATCACTCCTGGTCACCGGTATCTTCGGTATCGTCAAGTTGGTTGCCGCCATCATTTGCGCGCTGTTCCTGGTAGATGTCATTGGCCGCAAGCGCTCGCTGCTTATCGGTATCACATTCCAGGCGATCTCCATGATCTACGTGGCCGGCTTCCTCACCAGTGTCCCGGAGATGGGCGTCGTGGACGACTTCGAGCTCCCGGCAGACAAGCTGGGCCCCAGCCGAGGCGCGATCGCGATGATCTACATCTCTGGATTCGGCTGGGCCCTCGGCTGGAACTCCATGCAGTATCTCCTCACCGCGGAGCTGTTCCCCCTGCGCATCCGTGCCCTCGCCACTTCCCTGGCCATGACCCTGCACTTTGTCAACCAGTACGGTAACTCGCGTGCGGTGCCGAACATGCTCCTCGGCACCGACCACGGCGGTATTTCCCCGATGGGTACCTTCTGGTTCTTCGCAGCGGTGACCATCATCGGCTGGTTCTGGGTCCTGTTCACCGTCCCCGAGACGGCCGGCCGCAGCCTGGAGACCATTGACCGGCTGTTCGAGCTGCCGTGGTACAAGATCGGTCTGTACGGTGCCCGGGATGCCGAGCAGCGCGACATGATCATGTCGGATAAGGCGCAGATCGCGGAGCAGTCCAGCCACGTCGAGAACGTGGGCGACAGGGACAACGCGACGAGGGTGTAGATGGGCTATGATGATGATATTCCCCCATTATGTTGTATGTACATTGAGATGAGCTACCATATGCGAAACGGATATAATACCTCGGGCCAACGAACTGACCAGGCTTACTTACGAAGCTAAGAATACAATAAATTATAAGAACAATACTTCATTCCTCATAACACCCATCATCACACATTACATACATAAGAAGATAAATAAACCCCCAAAGCCAAAACCATCTACCCCAACTTCCCAGGCAAAGGAATAATCACAATCCTCGCCTTCCTCGCCGCATCCTCCCTCACCCTCTGCCCACTCCCCAGCCCAAACCCACCCCGTCTCCGATCCAAAACATCCATCATCTCCATCTCCTCCACCTCCTCAAACGGCAAATCAACCCTAATCAGCACCCCCCTCGGCTGAAAGACCTCCCCATTCCACCGCTCAATCACAGCCCTCAGCTCCTGGCTCCCAAGAATCATATTCTTCTCCTCCCGACTCCGCTGCGCCCGTCGGGCCACATAATACGCCGGTATGGCCCCCAGAAACCCGACCATGAGCCCGCCGATAGCCATCACGCCGAGGCCCTTCCCGATGGCCGTGGTCCATTGTTTGCGGCTCATCCGTGCGGTGGTCGTAACCTCCGATGTGAACCTTTCCCAGTCGGCGGGTGAGATGTCGTACTGGGCGAGGAGGGGCGGGTATGTGAAGCCTGAGGTCGGATAGGCGGATTTGGAGGGGATTTGCAAACCGCGAGTGAGGAGGGTCTCTGGGGCGAGGTTTCGCGGGGTGATTGTCGATGAGGTTTCGGAGGAGTTGGCGCTTGGGGTGTAGGGTGGTGGGTCCATTTTGCGATAGGGTTGTTAGTTTAGTTTATGGCAGTGCAGTATACAGAAGTAATTATTATTATTCTTCTATGCAACATCCACGCAGAATGTAGAATTCAAAATGATTATCCAAGATTGACACTACACACAAACACCCTCCCACGCTCACCAAATTTATACCCACAGCCACATCAGCGTATCACAACATGACGTGTGAATCATTCCAGGCATCCACGAAATCTACGACATCCATATCTCCCTAAAGCCCCAATACTACCTCGTCACAACCACGTCCCATACTGTCTATACCCAATCTGTCCCCCGAAAAGGGCAATCATGAAGCTTAGTTGGTCTTGACAGCGCGGCTGAGCCGCCCTGGCCCCCCTGCTCCGCTCGTTCTAGAACGGCGATGACCTCATCAGGATCGACTAGGCAGTGATTTTAATGGTGTTGTTTAATGGAGCGTTGCGCGTGAGTCAGGGATCTGCGAGGCTTTTAATTTATATTTATTGGACTGTTGTGGTTGGGGGTTCTAGATTCTGGGACTAAGGCCGAGGTACGAGGAGGTCATCGGGGTGACTCAGGCTACAATTATTTTGCGTAACTAACTACCGAGTACGGTGAGGTGATTGTTTTGAGGGCTTTGTTGGGTCATTGGACGCTTTGTGGCTGACGGCTGTCGTTATTGGTGGAATGGAGAGAGGGACAGGGGTGCCTGATAAGCTTCTCGTGATTTACGAGATACTAGTACGAGGTGATTACTAGTAGGTAATAATGTCGCAGACCTTCTGGGACCTAACTACAAGGTGGGTTTTCACGACAACCTTCTATACTCATTCCTTCCCATTCATGCTTTGTCTTTTGGATGGTGAACAATTACATTGAGCATAGCTTTGCCAATTCCGGTAAGTACCCCTTCGTCTGAAGTGAATTGTTCTTCTCGTGCCTGGGTCCTAGCAGTTATGCAAGGAGTGTTTGGACCTCTTTTCCTTGGCCTCGCCATATACGCCGGACTTCAAACCGACGAGAAACCTGTTCGGATCCATCCGATCTAAAAATCTTTAGGTCTGAGCGACGACTGAGTTCGATGCACTTAACGGGGACGGATAGCCACCAGCTATAGAAACCACTATATCAAGTGTGCTGCTCATTTTGGCCAATGTCTTTCCGGCACTAAGCCATGGTCAGAACTGAATATGCCGCTGGTCGGCCGCCATGGTCTCATGGTCCAGATCCACCAGATCTGCAGCGGATAGCGATTGGGACCAGATAGACCATCAGTTCCGGCCCCCTTGCATTATGGGGCACGTCTAGAGCGATTGAATAAGGCCTTGGACTTCGATGGTCCACAGCTGTTTCGTGAGACAGCATTCAACGTTCACAGGCGAAAAAGACTCCGAATGGTTGTGGTTTTATTTAAAAGGCCACGTACTGAGCACATACATCACACCCGTAACCAGTCAGATTTATTCCATGCTGTTGGTGACATTGACTCGTTCAGAATCGCTACCAGCTTGGAAGCCCGACATGTTATTCCTGTCACACCGACAGTCCCAGAGAATAGCAAGAATGAAGGAAGTTGGCATTGAGGGATCTGATTTGATAGATCTTATCTCCGCGTCACGACACAATCTGGCCACATGACCGCCACTATAAATACCGAAGCTAAACCAGATGTGGGGAAGAGCAAACAATCTCCCTGGACGTCTTGACCTTCTCCTCATCCTTTCATCTCCACACTCAACAGCTCCCCATTCAGTCGCTATTAGTCCAATAACACCTTATAATCATGACGACCCGGTACCGCGTTGAATGTGAGTATCGGCTGGAACCCCATTGGAATCTGTGAACGCTTCGCTGACGAATCCTACTGATGCTCTTAAGGTATGACGCACACCGGCTCCGCGGTCCATGACGCTAACTCGGCCAGTCGCATCGTCGCGACCAGTTGATAGAATGGGTCAAGGGCCTTCTGGCGGTTCCATTCGTCCTGCATTCGCAGCCTACTGCTGTCTACCAGGAGCACGGCGAGAACCTCGTCGCCATTGCGGCCGATACCCATCAACGCTATGCGGAGATCTTCCGGGATGTTGAGAACCTCATGCGCGATCATAGTACTCCTCTCCTCCCTTGACTCAGTCACAGCACAGTATCTGCCCGATTAGCCCGTACTGACTCAAGATAATCCAGTCCACCATCAAGCAACGGGAGCGCCCGGTAAATCGAAGCTCAATCTCCTAGTGCCAACCGTTGGCTCCTTCTTCACACCCCTCCCCCTCGAAGACGCCTTCAAGTACCAGGACAGTCAACGCTTCATCAGCCGGCGTCGCTTTGTTGCCCCGTCCTTCAATGACATCCGCCTCATCCTCAACTCGGCGCAGCTCCTGGGCCTCTTTCGCACCTCCGGCCTCGATCTGGTGACCTTCGACGGAGATGTCACCCTTTACGATGACGGCGCTTGCCTCACCGACGACAACCCCGTCATACCCCGCCTCATCCGTCTCCTCCAGCAAGGCCGCAAAATCGGCATCGTCACGGCCGCTGGCTACACCGAAGCACCCAAATATTACGAACGTCTGAAGGGTCTGCTCGACGCCGTCCACAACTCAGACGTCCTCACCCCGGCCAACCGCGACGGTCTTGTAGTCATGGGCGGTGAAAGCAACTTCCTCTTCCGCTACGACCACACCTCCCCCGATAAGCTTGCCTACGTTCCCCGTGAACAATGGTTGCTTGAGGAGATGCACTCATGGCAGGACTCGGATATCACGCAGCTTCTGGACATCGCTGAATCCTCGCTGCGCGCTTGCGCCAAGAATCTGAACCTCCCCGTCGCCGTGCTGAGAAAAGATCGTGCCGTGGGCGTGTATCCCCTCGATCGGACGAAGGTTACCCGAGAACAATGGGAGGAGACGGTCCTGGTTGTCCAAAACACTGTCGAGCGATCGGTCGTCGGCACTAGACTGCCCTTCTGCGCGTTCAACGGTATGTTCCCCTTCTACTCCCGTACATCCCCAGTTTTACTCCTCCTTCACTGCAGACCTGGCTGACAATAATGGAAAAGGTGGAAACGACGTCTTTGTAGACATCGGCGATAAATCCTGGGGTGTACGCGCCTGTCAGCAGTATTTCGGCGGTATTGACCGGTCACGTACTCTCCACATTGGCGACCAGTTCTTATCGGCGGGCGCCAATGATTTTAAGGTTCGTTAACAACACTGACAAGCTGCATTGCATCTATACTCATGTGTTTATCTTAGGCACGATTGGCTTCGACAACAGCCTGGATCGCTAGTCCGGCTGAAACAGTCCAGCTTTTGGATGAGTTGGCGATCCTTGAGAAATAATCTGTCTTCATTCATTGCATATTTTCTCGTTTTTTGTTCCATTCTTCTCGGATTTTTGATTTATAAGCATTACGATTTATTAGGTTTGTTGTTACTGTTTGTTGGTTTCGGGTTCATTGAGCGAATCTAGGTTTGTCTAGGGGGTTGCATGATCTGGTGGATATACATTACATGAATTACACCATATAGGTTCAGATACGATGTTTATTAATGCGTACAGCTATGAGGAGCGATTTGAATAAGGGAGATCATAATTTTCATTCAATATTCCTGTTTGTCATGATACATACGTAGCAGCCATCACTACATCTCAAGTTTCGTTTTGTTCTTTCTGGCCAGGTATGTAAGAGGGAAAACGATTAGTCTTCCCACCAGCCATGGATTCTAACCACCCAACTCATTAACGCCTTTAACTGTGCAAGTTCTTGTTCTTATTCCCACGTTTAACAGTTTTCGTAGCAAGACCAGCTGGACTTGCCCTCGCCGAAACTGGTGCGACCGGCCAGAATGTTGACGGTGTCCTGCAACTCAAGCCAAAATTCGTGCTTGGGGCGACGGCGGGCCCAGTCGGTCTCGGTCGCCTCCAAGCCGTTGGCACCGCCCATCGGGGAGAAGAGCACCTGGGATCCCTTGACACCGATGACGGTCGCAGAAAGCTCGTCGGCGGCAATCTCCTCGGCGGACTTGCCAGAGAAGCCTTCGATGTGCTGCATGCATCGGATGGCCAGGCGCAGGGCGCGGATTCGGTCCATCGGAGAGGGCTTGCCACCCTGCTGGAAGTGACCGGGGACCGCCGCACGCGACTCGAAGCGGCCCTTAGCTTCTTCCTTGATCATGTCGGCGATGACCTGTGTGGTGTAGGTGCTGGAAGCGGTCTCGTTGCGAAGAATGATCTTTCCGGCGCGGTTGGCACCCTTGTCGTGGGCGAAGTTGTTGCGCAGGAAATCGATATCGCGCGCCAGCATCTTGATATCGATGCCTTCCTCCGGGATGTACACGGCCGAGGCACCCACCGCGAGACCAGCACTCGTGGCGATGTAACCGGACTTACCGCCCTGCGTTTCGACGACGAACACACGGCGGCGGGAGGACGACGCGGACTGACGGATAGCGTCACAGAACTCGATCAAAGTGTTCAGGCAGGTGTCGCTACCGAGGGAGTATTCGGTACCTGGGACGTTGTTCGAGATGGTGGCCGGCAAGACGACCATGGGGATCTTGAAAGCCGGATATTTGTCGCGGGCCTGGCGCAATTGGCTCACAGCGGTGAAAGCCTCGAAACCACCAACCACAAACAGACCATCGAACTTGAACTTTTCGAAGCACATGGCAGTGGTCTCGAAGTCCTCGGACGGCAGGCTCCGGTTGGTTCCGATATCTGAACCACCTTCGTTGACCCAAGTATCCTGCTCCTCCCAACTAACCTGGCGCACAGAGCTAACGGGGCTGTCTGCATGGTGCCGGCAGAGGCCGGGGAAACCGTTATGAACGGCGAGGGCCGTGTGTCCACGAGTCTGGCAGTAGGCGACGGCAGCGCGGGTGGCCTGGTTCATACCTCCGGCAGGGGCACCGACATGGATAATGGCAATGCGCATCCGCTATAAGACATTAGCTTGATTTTCACACACGCTTGGCGCATGACATACCTTGTTTTCTGGGAGGATTAGCTTGGGGTGGTCGGGGGTGGCAGTGTTCTTGTAGGCGAAATGGTATTCCTTGAATTCGGAATCGCGCAACTGCATAGCCTCCTCGAACTTGCGCTCATGGATAAGGTCGGCGACCTCCTTCGTGGCCTTGACCGCATCCATCAACGGCGTGCGCAGCAACTTGTTCTCGCGGATGGTGATGACTGGGGACGGAGAGTCTGGAGTCATATCCAAAACGGCGCGAACGGCTTCCACGCCCTGTAGGGTCGAGAGGGAACGGTCATAGGCGCATGCTGCTCCTCCACGTTGAGTGTGACCCAGGACGGTGCACCTAGTGTCCAGATCAAGTCGGTTGGTCAGAATGTCCTTAATCTTGCTGCTGGTGATCTTGTTGAGTTGGCGGTCATGAGCGCCCTCGGCCACAATGACGATCGTCCTCCGCTTGCCTCGCTCCTGACGGTTCTGTGGGACATAAAGTTAGCACGTAGATGATACGGCTAATTCTGTGATTCCGCGATCACTTACCTTAGTGATGATAGAGCACATGTCATCCTCCCAGCCCTCGCGGGGTGGCATCTCGGGGATGAAGAGCCAGTCGGCGCCAGTACTGATAGCCGACATCAAGGCCAACCAGCCACAATGGCGTCCCATAACTTCAATGACAAAGCCTCTCTGGTGGGAATAAGCGGTATCGAAAACGTCGTCGACCGCATCACAGATGCGGGTGAGGGAGGAATAACAGCCGATGGTAGCGTCTGTGCCGGACATATCGTTATCAATCGAGCCCACCAGGCCAACTATGTTCAACACCTTGTAAGGGACAATCTGCTCCTCAGTCAATTCGCCCGTCTTGACCAGTTCTTCCAGCAAACCAGGCCATTCGGAACGGAAGAGGTCGGCACCAGTCAGACTTCCATCACCACCGCAAACTACCAGGGCATCAATACCCCGGGTAATCATGTTCTTAGCGGCCTTCAGGCGACCGGCACGTTCCCGGAAAGCCATGCTACGAGCTGAACCGATCAGGGTACCACCCCGGGAGAGCCAGCCACGGACATCTTCCCAGTGTACCTGACGGATCATATCTCCGCCATAGACCAGACCTTCGTAACCTTCGTAGACGGCATAGGCTTCACACCCAGAGTAGATAGCCATCCGAACCACAGCGCGGACGGCGCCGTTCATACCGGGGGCATCACCGCCAGAGGTCAAGACACCGATGCGGCGGCGCTTGGCAGGCTCCGCGGAGGCGTGTGTCGGAGCCATCATGCAGATGATGGTCTATTAGAGAACTATAGGTGAACAATAAGAAGTAAGTACAACGATCCGATCTACTGAGTGACAAACAAAGGGGGTCTGAATGGATAGTGGAACAGTTGAGGTTTAGATAACTTTTGTGACGGTGGGGGGGGAAAGAATTCCGGTGAGAAAAAGCGGGAGTGGGCAATGGTACGTCACTGACTGGAACTTGATAAGAAAGTGAAACTAAACTCGATCGTCGATTTCAGTAGCAGTTCGAGTGTTATATCACCGACTGTGGGATCCCCCTGCAGGTAAAACTGGCGGACAGTATTCCTGTATTGCTGATCTCCACGTGTTTCCTGCCAGTTCATGCAGTTTCGGCGGGTTGCTGAGGGATTGAGACGGTCTGAACTACAGGTCAGGAAAACACACTTATTGTCACTGATGTCACTGACATTGCCCGTTCGGGACAAGCGTCCGGAGCTATCACGTGATAGCCCCTCTAGGGCAGGGCTTGGGCCAGCACGTGTGGCGGCTGACTGCTCTCCGTGGTGGAGAGTGACGCCATCTAACGGTCAGAATGGAACCTTTGGAGTATCAAACATCCGAACATCTCATGTTCTACGGTCTGGTTGGCTATAGGCACTACTTCTCTCTTCAATTACTTCAAACTTGACCCAGCGAATACTTTCAATGGCTCCATATTTATGATATCAGGCCACAGGGGTCAGGATATCCAGTCTTACCATATGGGTCGACACAACTTGCCTACCCCAATTGTGAGAAAAGCAACAATCAACTCCGTTCGCTCTTGGACTGGGGAAAGTCATCAGTGATTTATGGCACACACAGATAACATACAGTTCTCGTAAGATGAGTCCATCTAATATACTGAGTCTCAATGCAGATTACTTGACCCTTAAACGATCCGCTATACACAACAATGTCAATTAAAGCTCTTCTCCCGAGGGCTCTATAGTTCAGGGGCTGTTTTGTCTACCGGTCAAGAGCTCCACTTCAACTATGCCTCTTTGGGCCACTTTTGTAAAGTAAACAAACATGCGATTATGCCACCTGGAAAGAGAAAAAAGGGTTGCATACGCTGGTAAAGCAGGTGAAGCAAGGATTATTAAAAATGCTTCTCGATATATGTGCTGGTTGCAGAGCAGATCTCGTTGTAAAATACATATGTGCTGTCGAAGTATATACCACAAGGAACCGATATATATTCCGGCATAGTACAGAGCATAGGTAGCAGCTTACTTCTACCTCACCCGGATGACAAACAATTCTATAATGTCAGCTTAACTGTTCAGTAAGAACGACATTTCAATGTTAGAAATGATGTATACTATCACGAAAATTGCTGCTTCAAGGGCTACACAACAATGTGACTACATTGACCAAACCGGGTCACGTGCCGACACCGACTCACCGCGTTGCGGGCAATCTAATCAACACCAGCTCTCCAAAGTCAATCTTCCGTACTCCGTCTTTTCTGATCCAAGCTCTGCCGCAGCAGGGTGACAACCGGCGTCATGTCCGATTCCTTTAACCTTCCTCTTCGTCCATTAAAAGAGAAGCGCGAACGTCCAGATCCGCTTCCGGTGGAGATTGCTCAGATTAATGCCCAGTATGGTTCCTTTCGCGATGTCACCGAGGACAGCCTCCGGGCCAAGATCGAAGCCGACAAAAACAAAGATCCATGGTCCGACGAAGAGGAAAACAATAACACATCTGCCGACGAGGATACAACGGAGCGTTTAGATCAGCTGTATAAGCGTCGGGCGGCTATTACCCAATTCGCCCAGTAAGCTTCACCCATACGGAGGATATCTCGTGCGCTAATCGCCTGCAGCCAGGCCCATATGGAAGCCATGTTCGCCCTCGACTTTGTCTCCCTTTTGCTTTCCAAGCATACTCCCCGGCAAGCCGAAATGTCCATGTCCGCATACCTGAAACAAGTTGCGCCCCTCGGATCGCTAAATTCGGAAATTGTCAATCCACCGCCGAAGCCCGAGTCAGCGGCCAGAGACACCAAGAACGTTTCGCGTGGGTGGCGGCTGCAAAACTTTAACGCGGCGGCGAGCAAATTACTCGACTCCGCGACCAGACTCGAAGCCGAAGTCGCCTCGGAGACCAAGTATTGGAATGAAGTGCTGGCGGTGAAGGAAAAGGGATGGAAGGTGTCTAGGCTTCCCCGGGAAAGACAGGCCCTTGGGGTGCAATATGGCTTTTTAGAAGGTGAGATAGATCCACGTTTCTGTATGGTCTGTACACTGACAGTTATAGCTACACCAATCTTCCGCGACCGGGGCTTGGCAGCTCTGCGACGGACCAACGACGGAAGCTTGATACTAGACAAAGGTTTAATTCCACTCAAGGCGCGGACAGTGCGCGTGCGTGTGAGGAGTCGTGGCCAAATCACAGGGTGTTCCAAACACCGACTGGCTTTGGAGAACACCGAGTCAATTGAGAGTCGTATCCTGCAGGCGCGTGATACGGTATACGAAGAGGAACTGTTTCATGAGCTGGTACGTGAGGCAAGAATACTGGGCAGCCAGGGGGTCACGACACGTCAGAACCTAGTTCAGTTCCCAGTGTCGGAGGAGCAAGAGGTCTTGCTGGATCTTATCGATGACGATCAGATGTCGCCTGGAGATGAAGCAGTGTCTGATGAACATGCTGTGGTGGCAGACGCCCTTGGCCATGCAATCCGTATCCTGCTCGCCTACGCCCATCGCCAAAATCTACGCCGAAGGACACAGCTTCCATCTCCACTAACTCCCAAGCGCCGCCAAACCCCGGAATACCAGCTCCTCCGACCGGTCATGGCATATCTGCAGCATAGCTCACATGTGCGATGGTTGGAGTCGTTGTTAAACGATATAAACCAAATTTTGAAGTCTGCTGGGATTCCGTCTGATTTCACAGCGACTCCCTTCTCGTCACTCAGTTTGCAACGTACCATCAGTGGGCTTCCAAAAGTAGAGACTCTGGTCCAAGAGTTTTTGTTGCCCTACGAGTCGACATTTTCTGCGCAAATGGCCACCCCTCAAAGCTCATTTCGGGTCAAGGTTCGTACCAACGTCACGACACCACCGCTCGGCACTCACTACGAAATTTCAGTCAACATGCCTCAGTATCCCGATGTCCGCCCGCCGAACCGCATCGGCTTGCAGGATGAGGCAGCCTCTGTACTCACGCATTTCGTGCTGCTGGATATCCTTACAGCCATCACTCACGCCAAGGGCTTATCCGTAAATGGTGTCAAGCAAGAGACAGGTAAACTGTTGACTTGGCAAGCAGCGTATCCACATAATGGCGAGTTACTCGCCCTCTCTAGCGCCGGCCAGTGCAAGAAAATGAAAGTGAGCTTATCGCGACATGAGCTAAGTGTGCGAACATACTCCATGCGGGGAATTGATGGGTTTGGCAAACCGGCTGCGGAAAAAACGCCGGCCATGCGCTCGCAGACATGGAAGTCCGATGGCACTCCCGGCCAGCCTAGCCTGATGGACTTTATCGCTGAAGTATCCAAGGAGTAATGCGAAGATACCAGTCAATCGAAGTGAGAGAGAACAAAACAACCGGACACCCCTCTGAAGAAGGGAGAATTCAAACTTCCTCTATTCATTGCATAAGCTCGCTAGGCTGGCACACTAATATACACAGATCTGGTTCGGCAACTCCATTCCAAGATGATATGCATTTGGTGACCTGGAACGCCGCTGTCATAGATAGTAGCATCAAGCATTCAACTCGAAAGATTCGATTGCGTGGTCCAGCGTCAGGGGCTCTTTCAGTCGTGTCTCATGAATCCCGTATGCCTTTGGCAAGCACGCACTCGTGTCTTTTCCCATCATTATCTTTGCCAACGCTTCTCCAGCCAGCAAGCAGTTGGCCATGCCATATCCATTAAATGCAGCAGCGACGTATTCCCCTTCGCCCTGCCGTCCTGTCATTGAGGTTTCCACACGTCCGACAACCGGAAGCCCGTCCGCGGAGAAGCCCATAATTCCACTCCACCCGCCGGCTAACCTCCACTGTTCCGCTCCCTTGTAGCCAAGGAACTGTGGCAGCTTCTCTTGTAAATGCCTGATGGAGCCTTCCTCGACCTGGCTGTCGTCCGATGATAAACAATGGTCGATTCGTGTGTCCTCTCCGCCGAAAAAGAAATACCCTGTTTTCGTGTTCTGCATGAGATAGTACAAGCCAGCGGCATACCTCCTGGACTCTTTGTCATAGATAACGGGATAATGGAAACCCCACGAGAGATCGCCACCGCGGTTGATCATGATATTGCCTGCGTCTTGCACTGTCATCGTTCCCTTGAAGGGATAGACTGGGCCACGGAGTCCCGGGAGTAAATGTCCTGCATGGCCATTGGTACAGTGCGCGATCTGAGTTGCGCGCAGGGTTCCTCGGGGTGTATGCAGGATATACGGGTGGGAAGGGTTCGTCGTATCGGAAACGATAGAAGTAACGGGAGTCTGCGTTTCAATATTCAACCTATGCCCGTACTTCTCCACGAGACAGGCAAAAATCTCTGTCACAAGCCGGTACGGCCAGATGGTCCCAGCAGGAAGCAGAGCACCCCCAGCGCCGTCCAGATGATACTCCCTCTAGACATGTTAGACGCCATGAAAACCATACCGACACTCAATCCAACCAAAGTACATACCTTTAACACCTCTCTATCAAGAACCGTATAAACCCCTTTAAAATCCGGTAAATCCCTCTCGAGAGCCTCCACACTCCTTCTAAACCTTTCAAACCCACGCTCTTCCAGAAAGACCCTCACCTTCACCAACTCCTGCACCTGACTCTCTTCTACTGCGAACCTCCGCACCAACTCCCTCATCCTCCGTAAATTCTCAAACGTAAACCGCACAATCTCCCCCGCACCCTCTCTTCCAAATTCTTCCACCAGATGCAAATACTCCTCCCCTGCATTCGCAGCCAATTGACCCCCATTCCGGCCCGTTGCACCCGAGCATAGTGACCTAGCCTCCAGAACCGTAATAGTAAGATCCGGATGATCATCTAGCAGAGTAATCAGTACAGAGAGACCGGTTATCCCGGAGCCAATGATCGCGACATCCGTCTTTCCCGGCAGGGAAGGGGACTGCGTATTGCTGAGAGGGTGTGGTGGGGTTTGCCAATACGAAGACGTTGGGTTGGGTTTCGGGAGGCCTGGGTCTTGGGTAAGGAGGGCTTTGAGGGCTGGAGATTGCATTTCGGGTTCGGTTGCTGGATTCGTTGTTGTTTTGTTCACGGTATGGGTTGTGCTGGGGATGAGGTTGTTATTTGGTGGCTATGTAACTTTTGTTCAAGAGGGGAGTGTGGGGTTGAGTTTATTGATAGGATGATAGGATAACTAAATCGTATGCGGGGAATTGATACGATATGATATCGGATCTCGGGTCTTGGATTCTTGGTAAATAGAGAGAGATGGGCTGGCTTGATGATCTCTGCTGCTTTTTTTGAGGGTATTCATTCTAGGTCCCAAATTGGATGCCTTGTAGGGCACGTGTCACTGTTGAACCCTGAGAGACGGATTTGGAAGGGTTATGATCCCTCTGATACTATCGTGGTTCTGGACGATGCGTATCTATCGTTGCTGTTTCTAGTGCAAATAGCTGGCTAGGATAGGGAAGTTTAGATGCTACTCGTAGGCACTTTGGTCAGGTTGTAAGATGGTAATTTCATGAGAATACTACGAGAACACTACCAACTTGAGAAACTATCATAAAAGATACAAATTCGAGAGCAATACACTTTAACAGCTCAGCCAACGAAATTAACCTTACTTTCACAATGCAGTTGGTGAAACATGATTGGTCCGCTCGAATATCCGAGGTTAAACATGGACGCGCCAACGTCACAGATCATACATACTGCATACTACTCACATCCATAGACAAGATCAAAAAAAGAAAATCAATATACACAATGCTACTCCGACGCACACCCTTCAGACCCCTCACACAATCTCTTCTATCAAGCAGAGCACACCTCTCAACCCGCACCAAGCCCCAAAAAAGCCTCCCAGCGGCCTACTACCGCGGCGGAACCTCCCGAGCCGTAATCTTCAAAACCGAAGACCTCCCCACCGACCGCTCAGCATGGGATGAGATCTTCCGCCGCGTAATCGGCAGTCCGGACCCCAATGGCCGACAACTGGACGGGCTCGGCGGCGGCATATCAAGCCTATCCAAGATATGCATAGTGGGCAAATCCACGACCCCGGATGTCGACATCGACTATACATTTGTCTCTCTCGGGGTCAAGAACACGCACGTCGACTACTCCAGTAATTGTGGGAACATGATTAGCGCAATTGGTCCCTTTGCGGTCGATTCAGGTCTATACCCTGTTAACCCCGATGGACATGAGGATGTCGAACTGCGCATCCTGAACACCAACACGGGGAAGGTCATCCGATCCCGGTTCCCCGTGGTGGAAGGCGAAGCTGCGGCCTCGGGTGACTTCGCCATCGATGGCGTTGCCGGCACCGCAGCGAAGATCCAGTTGGATTTCCTGGATCCCGCCGGGTCGAAGACGGGGAAGTTATTTCCCACGGGCAAGGTAGTTGATGAGTTTGACGGCGTGCGCACGACTTGTATTGACGTCAGTAATCCGTGTTGCTTCGTTCTTGCGTCCGAGCTAGGCGTGGAGGGGAATATCACGCCTGAGGAGATCGATGCCCATCCGACGCTTTTGGGTCGATTGGACTCCATCCGCAGACAGGCTGGTGTTGCCATGGGCCTTGCTGAGACGGCTGAGTCTGTGCCCGGCAGTGTACCGAAGATCGGACTTGTTGCTTCTCCGGCGTCGAATGCGCGGGCGTCAGAGCAGGGACAGACGGAGGCGGATGTGGATTTGCTGGTTCGGGCGCTGTCGGTGGGTCAGCCGCATAAGGCGGTGCCCATTACCGTTGCTTTGGCCTTGGCTGCTGCTGCTCAGGTGTCGGGGAGTGTTGTGGCCGGGGTGACGAGTGGGAAGGCGGTTGATCCGGCGGGGATTACGCTGGGTCATGCTAGCGGGAAGTTGGTTGTTGGGGCTGAGTTTGGGTCGGATGGGAGTTTGAGCCATGCCACTGTGTTTAGGACGGCGAGGAGGTTGATGGAGGGGAGGGTGTTTTGGAAGAGTTAGGGCTTTGTGGGAGTGTTCATGGGATACGGCGGGTATCTTGCGTTCTGTACATTATTATGCGTATGGCAGTGATAGTTCTGGTCATGTCTGATTGTTAGGGAGGAATGTTTTGAAGTTTCAGCATTAGAGACCTTCCTCAAGCTATCAACTACTGACTGGTTCATCTCTAGTTATGATGTTGAATGTAAAAAATGGATCAATTCAAGTTCAAAGTTCCGTCTCAACACCCTAGCTAAACGATCATACAAGAAAGATCCACACAGACAGCTATCGCATAAAAGCAAAGAGACAACAAAGTAAAGCAACGTCCCACAACACGTTGTCTGCAAAGGTCAGGGTGGGAACCGCACGCGGCCGATGGCCTGCAGCATACTACTCCCTCTGTTGCACCTTTGAGGCTCACCACATCTGGCAGTTGAAACAAAAATAGGAAAGGGACTGGAAATAACAAAGAGGTCTGTTGCATGTTTTGTATCGGAAAGGGTGACTGAAACCGCATCAAAGAGAAAGAATCTCACACATGTTCCCGTTATTCCGAGTTACTCATTCCCTTCATTCAGACTAGCTGAGCTCTTGTTGGAGGGAGGTTTCCTCTGATTCGGTTTCTTGCAAAGCTTCATCTGCACATACTTCTTGCGCTGCACCCATCTGATAATATTTTGACGCGTGTATTGTTCCTGAATCGAACGCTCTTGCTTCCAGTCACTCTTCTGCTTTCTCATATACTCTTCGTAGTACGCGTTCCCATTGCCTAAATCACGTAGTAACTGATCCCAAGTAGCAGTGTTGTCGGCATTTTCCCCATAGTAATTAACGATGTCTTCGATGGCCTTAAAGAAGACTGAGGCAGAATCGGTGTCGATATTGAGACACAACCGGAGAATCAAAGACTCAGTATGTCGTGCTAATGTGAGAACTTTTGCCGTGCTCTGTGTTCTGCCCACCCGAAGGGTGTCATTGTGATCTTCAGAAGAGCTTCTGGCATCACTGCCGGAAGAATTTGGCAGGCGGTCATCAGTCACAAGTACGTAGTTAGAGCTTTCAGGTTTAGCATTATTCGGTATCTGGGTAGGCAAGCCCGTGAAAAGTGTTGGCATTCTGTGAAGACTGATACTCGTCTCCACAGACCCAGGCTTGTCTTCTTTAAGGTGAAAATGGTGAGCAGGTAGAGGCTGCAGATAGCATGAATTTCCACTGTCGCACGGATGCAATGACGATCTATATAACTCGTGGATTTGTTTACATGCATCCTGTATCTTATGTTCGGAAACCGCTATTTCAACAATCCCTAATCCGGTGTGCTGTCAACTGTTAGCCTTTTGAACAGTTGGTATTTCTCGATGATCCGGGTCACTTATAGGAGGGGAGCGGAGCCCTAGATGGTAAAGCTGTGCGGTGCGGCCCCATATCACATTGTGAATGTCAAATCCATCGAGACGGCTTGCAATATCCTCAGCAATCTCACGCGTGTTCATTTTGGGCGGTTGGTGATAGACTATATTGGAGACTTGCTGGCAGATAGGAAAAGACTGGTTTCATCTGATGTCACGGTGGAGTGAAGGCCTTTAAGTACCATTTTCGACCTGAGTGTGGGATTTGCCAACAATCATCATGCTTCATGTTTTCTGGAAAATGACATGGGTACTTAGCAATATCTCAGTCATCTTTGTGGAAGTTGCCAGCGGCAATGGTTTCATCCACAAAGACCCGGGAGACACCAAAGCAAGCAGGGAAATTCCTTTGTCCGCATCGATGGCTTGAAGAAAATTGCCACAGAGATGGGTAGTCGAACACTGGAGGGTACTGGATTGTAGGCTCAATTTATAGAGAGTTACAGAGATAAATACTACGGTCCTTAACAGGCTTAAGAACCCGATTTCGTATTTTTCATAATGGATAGAGAGCTACGCGAGGAGGCTTTACCTCCTGACAGGACACCGTGTAAGCTTCAAAAGGCAGCTTACGAAGAAATGATTTAAGATATGTTGAACTTCCACCTTTTCCCCGACTTGTCATTTGGCCATCAAGATAAAGAAACTGAGAGATCCTGCTAAGAATCGGTAGTATTGAGCCTATCTCGACTGAACCGTTTTGCAATCGTGTGTACTAATCAGAACGCCCTGTAGTATCCTCCCCATGCTCTAAAAGCTTCTTGAAAACAGCAGACACCTCTGATCGCACTACTTCCCTCCGATTAAGCACCTCCAGACATACAAGATACCTCCGATCCAGCCCACTTTTTAGATCCTCCCATGGGTAGCTTTTTATGATCTGGCGCGTATAGTAATCCAAATCCTCCCTCTGTGCCACTCTCAGCTCCTCAGGTTCGCGCGAGCATATAGTGCGAGCTAATGCAATGAGTCTGGTCTCGATAAAGTGATGCAGTTTGAACATCCTCACACCTTGGAGACTGGATTCTCTCCCAGCCATATGCGTAGAGTAGAGATGAACGGTCACCGACTGGCTATGATGTGAGATAGACCAAGCCCGTGGAAGCACTGACATCGTATAGAGGTTCAGACTGATGCCTCCATCTGCATGGAAATGATAGTCGGGAATGCATGCGGAATGTTTGAAATGCTCGACCAGACAGCCCTTTGACATTTGCTGGTGTAAGCTTTTGTTGGGACATTCCTTGAAGTCCGAGCCCTGGAGCGCTTTGATCGCCTCTGGCAAATCTGACACGATCCACTCAATAACCTATGGCAACTCTTAGCTTTGAACGGCACGCAATTATTTTGTATGTACGTGGTGATATGCTCACCTTACAGGCCTTGAAATGCTCAACGTCCCCAGGGACATAGTCCTGATACGCAGTTGCTCCCCATGCGAAATTTGCGAATCCCGCAGGATTAAAAACGTTCGCAACCTTCTGGATTGAACCTACAGACATGTTTGCTCCTGAGGACTAATCAACTATTCTGTCTTAAACTAAGTAAAAGCGACGACACTTGACATTTAATACTTCCACTCGACACGCGATAAAACTTTGAACAGCTTATTCCTGGTAAGGATGTCGAGAATAGAAGGTCACTTTCTAATCATGTACGGTTTAACCCGGCAATACTGACTGAGCACAAGCAATGGATAATAGGGCCTTCCCACACATACCAGGATGAAGGCGACTTTAGCGGCAATGGCCACTATGATAGAAGTATTAGTGGCTGGTACCGTCTTTCATTCTGGACACAGGGAGATGCCAGAGCGCTTACAATGACCAGCAGGAGAACCCCTTTGTCTGACCAGGCAACTCACGGGCAAGCTGGCATGAACCAACCGGCCCGGGACTTTGAATCGATACTTCGCTCCAAAGCAAGGGCTGATAATGTGAAGATTACATATATAATATGAGAGCCGTGAAATTGAGGCTGAAAGTGACCACTATCGCAGCCGTTGGTGGCCGCATTGGCACCGCGACTCCCAATTTCTATGGGTTTTGCACCACTATTCTTCTTTCACTGTTGTTGTTCCATATCTACATCTTGCTCTCTAGTCCCTGAATTAGTTTATCATATCGCGAATAGTGTAAAAGGAGTATTTCTTTCTGATTGTTTAACCTGGTTTTCTCGATGATATCCCCCCTTGTTCTTTCTTCTAAATCTGAAAAGTATTTAAGATAATGAGACAGACGAATCCTAAATAGATCCCATGTCGAGTATAGTTCCTGCAGCTAGCATAGCTACTTCTAGTGCTGCAGCAGCCTACTGGCCCAGTACCTCTGAATAGAGAAAATCTCAGCTACATCATCTATTGGGAGAGTTATATTAGATTTACAGGTCATTATCGTTGTTTCGTAAGTCACAATATCCTAGGTAACATAGTTTTTACATGTACTTCTAGTACTTTAGCAGCACAATGAACAAATAGGAAAACCTCATATTAAGGTAAAATTAAACATTATGTTCCGATAGTAGCATGTTGAATGCTGGAAACCAAACCAAACCCTTTGCCATCAGATTAGTGCACTCGCCTCTGCTTCGGCGTTCCACACGAATGTCGATCAGAGGAGAGAGCTTGCCCTTATTTGCGTCTTTTTGGCCTCAAAGCTCTCGTCACATCCTCAATGCACTTCTCGAACTTGGCCCTGTGGGATTCCTTGTCTCTGTTGTCGGTAACCAGGTACAAAGCCTTCCAATTGTTCAGCCAAGGTACTAGTTCCTGATCAACTTCCTTCATTATCTGGTTCCAGGATAAGGTATGCCCTCGTCTGGGGTCATCCTGATTGTGACGGTACAGCCAGACTATGGCATTTAGGTAAACAAACCAAAGCCAAGCGTCCTTGATACAGTCGGCGCGCTTCGATTCATAACTGCGCTTGATCCCATTATCTTTGGCGTTATCGATAGCTTTATCAAGTTTATAAATGGACTTGACAGCCTGGTAAAACTGGTAGCCGCAGGACGAGATCGCTCGAACCAGCAATGGAGCTTTCACCCCATAGAATCTAACTCGACGACCACACTGTGGACCCAGCGAATCTTTGAATTGTGGCAGCGTTTCAATAAGAGGCGCAAATTGGAAATTTGGTCTGTCCAGGAGAGGGACCCTCGTGTCTGACAAAAGCATGTAGTTTCTATCGCGGGATTCTAGTTCTCCAAGAACAGGTTCACGTAAAAACCTGAAATGTGTCGAGTGCTTGTAAAGGTCGACGCGACCTATACCCCCTCTGTAGTGTAGGTGGACGTCAGGCTTAGGTCCGCTTCCCTTAGAGAACTCCTCTTCACAAGCTCTTTTAGTCCTGCAATCTAAGAACCTATCGTCCCGAAGGGCCCTAAATGCGGCTTGAAGGTCTTTGTCACGGATCACTATCTCCGAGTTCTGCTCAAGGGTTAGTACTTAATACTAGTAGTTCGTGGCATAGATGCATGTTTTACTCACTGGAGAAAGTGGTGCAAGGTAGTGACAGCTCAGTATGGTTGCGTGAGATACATAGCTAGGGATGCCCCTACTTGCAAGCCCGTCTGCTATGTAAGAGTCTGAGGAGTAATCGCGCTTGTCGACCCAGTTTTTGGCCACCCGTGGCTCCATTTTGCTAACTTTGGGGGCCTGCATCTTGCAGCTGTAGCACTGGAACGTGGTGATTTAGTACTGTTGATTGCTACTTTCTACGTGAAGAAGGACGTCCAATATATACACAACCTTCCGGTATTGACCGAAGATGTATTAACACAGGTCTTACACATCTAACAGTGTTTATTCGGATATGACCAGCTCTACATAAAGTGCCACTCATGGCTTGTGGCACAGTAATTGATCGAGTTATGGGACACAGCGATATAAGGGCGCTCTCCTCTGAAAAGAACACAAGAATTTTGCTTGCAACTGCCTATCAGTCCGAATTCAAATAGAGGAATATTACTTGCTCCAGAAATCTCGCTCTTCTCCGCTGTGACTAAAATGAGATCAGATGACCTGAATACATAGGGTTTCGAGATTGTACAGACAGGAAACGCAGCTTTTTCCCTGGTTTTGTACCGCATTAAAAAGTTTTGTTTGTCGATCTGGTCCTTTGTTGAACCTGGCATCTACATGCATGAATCAACAAAACATGAGCATGGCGAACTCCCAGATGAGCTGTTGCTGCGTCTTTGTCTTCCTTCCCCCTTTGGGCTTAGAACTACCTACATGGCTCTAACAGCTCTCGAGATCTTCTTATTATTCGATACATTACCAACACAAACTACATTTATCTGCGAAACAGTCCATAAGCAAAGAAATATGGCTTGGCTGAAGCTGCTGCGCCACATGTTTATACAATGCGGTGTGATATTGGAGAGAAAAGACATTGATTAGCTCTGTAACCTAGTGAGCAGTCCCCATAAATTCAGTGAAATATGGGAGATTGACGGTTCACGATCTGTGCATATAGGTCCGTCTGGCCAGTCGACAATCCTCCACCGATTTGCTCAAGCCCAGACCGACATATGTACGCCAACTATTCATGGACCAGGGTGAAAAGACTCTGCAGGGTGGAACTTAGATCAAGGACTAGAGTTAGAACAAATGCATATTGATTAGTCGAGCTCACTGTGGAGTATATCTGCCTCAAGCGACAACTAATATAAAAGTATAAAGTCACTCGATTTCCTGAGAATGTAGAACCAAGTTGAGAAAATGCCTCAGGTATCTGAACAAGCCTGAGCCCTCTCGGTGTCAGAAGGTATACCGTTAAACAAGAGATCAATTAAGGCGCTAAAACATTTTGCAAGTAAGTCTCATGTGCCCAGCTCGTTCTTCTATGCCTCACAAATGTCGTACTCTAGTAGCTTCTCCTACTGTATCAGCTGAGCTCTGAGGTTTATTAGATATTCCCAACACCTGTATTCATCCCAATCACGAACCCATATTCGCGGAACTCTGGATGAAGAATTTCTGACAGGGAAGGTCCATGCCTTTTCACCCTACCATCGAGGTGCCTAAGCCACATAGCTCTATACAAAGCATTCTCCAGATATCTGAAAACAAGAAACCTCGCATCGCATCACAGTAATCGGAGCGTGGTCGTGAAGTAGTACTCTAGCCTGGGAATTATCACTGGGCCTAGCATGTAGCTGGGGTCGTTTACATCTGAAGGTTCATTTCTAGGTGCTTTACCTTCAACTCTGGCAACGATGAAAATTAGTCCCATTATATACTACAAAATACTATGCCATGGGCTTCGCTACATTTGGGTTGGCTAATTTTGAAGGGACAGGTACTGCCGAAAATAGGCACGAGTATATTTCGCGAAAGGCTGTCTTCCTTCTTGGATATGGTTGCTCAACGCACGGAAAAGAGAAACGTCTCCAGGCGCGAAAAGGCGTTTACAGAGATGCCAAAATGAATGAGGATTGATGAATGTATTGTGCGGTCTACCTATTAAAATATTGGTAGAGTAGAGGCGATTCTTCACGATTTCATATGTAGCCAGTTAGGGTACACTCTTACGTCCCTTTACTCTTTTGTTGTCTCAATGCATTGCTCAGGTACGGTAATGATCTTGTTAATTTCCACCAATTATGGCGCAAAAGGCGGTTAAATTACGGTATTTCGACATACCAGACCCACTGACGAAGATCATCCGAGGAATGTTGCCTACGTTGATTGTTTTCATGTGGTTGATTGTCTCCTTGCGCAGTCAACCATTCGACAAATTACCATGGCTGGTCCCAAACATCACCAGTTTAAAGATTATCCGGAGCCCAGAAAGGGGTGAGTGCGATTCTGGCCTTCTCTTGGCAATGAAGCGGGATATTAACAGTGCTCATCAACAGGCCCCAGCTGCCGCCTACTTATGACCGGAAGCCCAACCCAGCACTTCGCGGCGTCATCCTAAGTATTGGCGCATGGCTGTATGTTATTCCTAATAGAGACAGTGTCTGTGTATGTACTATAGCATATAAGCTAATCTTCGGATAGGCTGGACTGGCTGTGGTTCCTGCCGCAAGTAATCTGGTCGAACGCGGGTTTTGGGTCACTCCGGACGATCCGGTCCCACCTGGATTACACTGAGCCTCGCTATGACCCAACTGTTGTCCCTCTGAAAGGCAATTCTGGAGACAATACGGACGATTCTGTTGTGCCCACGGTATCCGCACCCCCCGTCAAATATCCTACTAAATACTACTCGGTCGCGGATTACCATGCGCTGTACAAATCGGGAGAGTTGACGCCGACTGCGGTCGTTAAGGGACTCCTCCCATTGATCCGACGCGATTTGTCCACCCCCGGTAAACATTCCATTGCATTTACTGACAGCCGGGTCGATTTGGTTCTTGCTGCAGCTGAGGAGTCTACTCGTCGTTACCAAGAAGGGCGACCGCTGGGCTTGTTCGACGGTGTTCCTGCCGCGGTGAAAGATGAGTTCGATCTCGATGGGTATCGAACTAAACTTGGCTCACTGAATGATTACACCCTTGAGCCAAAATCGGACGATCCGTCTATCACCAACTGGTGTATCAGACAGCTGGAGAAAGCTGGAGCGATTGTCGTGGGGAAGGTCTCGATGCATGAGTTCGGACTTGGTACGGATGCCTCACTGCATTGTCGTTGTATACTAACACAAGCTCAGATACTACTGGCAACAATATTCACTACGGCACTCCGCCAAACCCATACCACCCCGACTACTACACTGGCGGAAGTTCCTCTGGATGTGCATACGCCGTGAGCGCAGGCTTAGTACCCATCGCGCTAGGCACAGATGGTGGAGGAAGTGTCCGGATCCCATCGTCGTTCTGCTCTGTTGTGGGATTAAAGCCAACTCATAACCGACTTTCGCATTATCCAAGCGTCAACTATGCCAGTACCACTAGTGTGATTGGACCTCTCGCTGCAGACATTCGCTCTCTCGCTGAGGCGTATCACGTTTTCGCCACACCAGGTCCAGATACACCATTCCCCGCCCCAGGCCCTCTCTCACTGTCCCCGCCAACTACAAGGAAGAAGCTCCTCGGTATCCCAGAAGTATGGTTTTCCCGGTCGACTCCGGACGTCCAACGTCTCTGCCGTTCTCTCCTGGACAAGCTTGTCACCGAGAAAGATTACGCCATTGTTCCGGTCGACATCCCCTTCCTGGTCGAAGGCCAGACGGCCCACGCCATGACCATCTTGGCTGATGGTGCTGCTCTGCTCCCCGATACCACCAATATCACCGCTCCGAATCGCATTCTCCTGGCTCTGGGCCGTACTACTCCCGCTACTGATTACCTTCTCGCGCAGAAACTCCGTCGGCTTCTGATGGAGCACCTTGCTGCCCTTTGGGAAGAATTCCCTGGCATGATCATCGTGACCCCTACTACTGCGTGTGCTGGTTGGCCTGTTGTATCGAAGTCGGAGTTGAAATGGGGACTTAGTGATGGGGACCGCACACTGAAGGCCATGGAGTATGTGTGGCTGGCGAACTTTACTGGCATTCCTGCGATCAGTGTCCCAGCGGGATATGTGGATCCGGAGGGGGACAACAGTAACGAGGGGACGGTTCCTGTGGGGCTCATGGGGAATGGAGAATGGGGTAGCGAAGAGCAGTTGCTGCAGTGGGGATTGGAGGCCGAGGAACTCGGGGCGGACCTGCGTGAGAGGCCCCCAATCTGGGAGGATGTCATTCAGAGGGCCAAGTGGGTTGGTTCCAGCAGTGAAGCTCGAGAGACTGCCTGAAAGAGACAAAGATAGATTTTGGATCCTTCAATAAGACATTAGATACGCTGTAGGTATATGTTCGCATCACGAACGACAGTACACAATGAATAATACTGCGTTTCAATCGTCCTTGGTGACCCCCCTGTCAGGCTCTTCTACTCTATATCCTCGTCTCTCCTCCTTGGCTGTCCTCCATACGATCCCCGTCGTCCAGAGGACCAACGCAATCGAGCACCCGATCATCGCCCACATTCCCCGCGTGAACCGGGGTGCTAGATTCGCCGAATAGAAAATTATACTCCACCAGGCATTGACTGCGTTATTGCCCATATTCATACTGGCGATCACCACCGACCGCTGTCGTGCATCCTGCGATCGCATCGCATCGTTACACCAGGCGAAGAACGTCGCCTGGCATGCATACACAGCTCCGGCCCAGTAGTAAGCCCCGAACACGGTTGCTGTGGAGTCGAAGCGGGTCAGGATTAAGACGGAAGTAACAACACCGGTGATGCCGATGAAATAGCTGACGAGGTATCGCTTTCCTTGCAGGACATCGGTGAGCGTGGCCCAGAAGAGAGTCGAGACGATGCCAACTGCTGGGACACCGGTCGGATAGTTGTTTAACTGGGACACGGTATAGTGGATTGTTGGATGGGCTTTCATATACAATGCTAGAAGCGAGTTTGAGGAGAAGGATTCAGTCTCTCCCGCAATGACCCACAGGATGACGAATCCCCACCAGTACCATGTCGTGAAGAGTTGTTTGAGAAAGGCCCGGTTCACGGGTGCACGGTTAGCATTGACTGTTGGCAGACGTGACACCGCTAGCTCCTTTTCTGCTGCTGTGAGGTAGGGAGCTGTTGTGGTGGTTGGGGTGTCGGGGAATAATAGCAAGCCGTAGATGGCTATGGGGAAGGTGATCAAGCCATCGATCTGGTTGATGTTATCATCCTTTCGTGTCCTGGGATGCAAACCGAGGTACTTACGATGAAGAGCCATCGCCATCCTGATAGGCCTCTGACTCCATCCAGGGAAGAATGAATACCGGTTTGAATGAACCCGCCGAACATGGTTCCTGCGAGCCCCGACGCTGTAAATATGCCGCTGCGTTTGCCCAGTTCCCGCTCAGTATACCATGAACCGAGGATATAATGAGTCCCCGAGAAGGTGCTAGCTTCGGCAAGTCCAAGGAAGAAGCGAATGGCCATGATGCCCTGGGGATTATGTACAGCTGCGGTCACCATAGTCAAGGCACCCCAAAACAGGACCATCGCTGGGAAGAAGATCCGTGGGCGGAAGTATGTCAAGGCCAAGTTGGATGGGACCTGGCCTATAATGTACCCCACCGTAAAGACGGTATTGATCACATTGAGTTGATTGCCATGAAAGGCCAACTCCTCTTTCATACCCGAGACATATGCATTGGATAGGTTGGAGCGATCTAAGTAGTTGAAGAAATACGTCACGCAACAGAAGGATAGAATGAAGAAGTCAATCTTCACCACTAGCTTCTTTTCCGGGTCTTTGATTCCCCACATACTTGATCGGGGTAGAGATGAGAAAGATCACCCCGCGGTTATGCAGGGTCTGACCTTTATCTCATTCCTTTGGAAATGATGTCGATTGCAAGCAAGTATTTTTTTTTATATCGAAGTTGATTGGTGAATGGACGAAGGCGCTAGACCGCTTCTGATGGACGTTGGATAGTGCCTCAGGCTTGTATGTCACGCGGGGCACATGGAGCGTCACGGGTTACAACAAACCCTTGAACATTCAAGGATGGAACATAACGGTTTTAGGTTCGATAAACTCAACTGGGTCTGGAAAAGGTGACAGTGGGCGATGCAACTCCACTATGAGCATTATCTTCGACCCAATGATTGACTGGTCACAGTGAAAACTTTTTCATGTCATGCTCTTGGCATCAACACAGCCCCAGAAATGCTCACCGCTACAGGCAATCCACCACTGAGAGTCTGTCCATTGCCCTGCACCCTGCAGGCTTAGCTCGGGCTTGTATTCTGCCGGCAGAAAAGTAACACAACAGCGGTGACACATTGGCTCATCCCCTACATAAACATTTATCCCTCACATTCTGCCGTTTTGATCCAACGTTTTTGGGTTTCCAACCACCCATTGCAAGACACGTCAGGATGGTGCACGGCCTATCGGTGAATTTACAGCTCACATGCTCACCTGTACAAGCTTTGCTGCCTTTTGAGTAAACATGGGTCTGGTGGCAGACATCCACCTGGACGGCGCTCCTGGTGAGCGCCTAGATGTCAGCCCATGTATAGATGACCCTACAGTCCCGGGCTCTGAGGCCTGCGGACCTGAAGAAGAAGTTGATGAATTCAAAGACCGAAAGATGTCCTTCTACGATGAAAGAGGAGCCGCTCCTGCGACCCAGTTCAGCTTCTTCACATCGCAACTGGATTCGGTCATCCATTCGTCCACCATCCAGTCCCTGCGGTCGTTCTATAAACCCTTTGACACGCTGCTAGACACTACAGAGCATTCGGGGTTATGGTGGCTCGATGTAACTGTCCCGTCGGATGATGACATCGAAACACTCTCGCAGATCTTTGACGTCCATCCGCTGACCACTGAGGATATCAAAATGCGAGAGTCGCGAGAGAAGATCGAACTGTTCGGT
Organism: Aspergillus pseudonomiae; assembly: GCF_009193645.1. Lineage (NCBI taxonomy): Eukaryota > Fungi > Ascomycota > Eurotiomycetes > Eurotiales > Aspergillaceae > Aspergillus > Aspergillus pseudonomiae. The sequence goes on along the minus strand of NW_022476011.1, from coordinate 17,260 downwards.
CGGTATTACTTTCTTTCCCTGCAGCCGGCCCGGCAAGTTGAGGCAGTCGATGGCACTCGATCTTCCTCTCCGAACGTGTACGCTATCGTCTTCCGTGACGGTGTCCTCAGCTTCAACTTCGGCAACAGTCCTCACGGAGGTCATGTCCGAAATCGGATCAAGGAGCACCGGAGCCATCTAGCATTGACCAGTGACTGGATCTCATATGCCCTCATGTATGTTCACCTAACTGTGACTCAAATGTCGGTCTTCACATGCTAATTTTCCTAGCGATGATATCGTCGACGGCTTCGCGCCTTTCATCAATCGCGTCCAAGCCGGCGTTGAATTGATCGAAGACGATGTATCCATAACCCGGCCGGATGACATCGGTCTGGCACTTCAACGCATCCACCGATATCGCAAAGAGGTTTTGCAAATCCGCCAACTGATGAACGACAAGACCGACGTCATCCGCTGCTTCGATCGCCACTGCGGCTCGTTCGGTCCCTCAACCATGGATGTCACTCTGTATCTCGGCGACATCCGTGACCACGTGATTTCCATGATGGCCAATTTGTACAATGCGGAGCAGATGCTGTCGAGGGCACAGGAGAAATATCTGAGTCAGTTAGCGTTCGATTCAACGCGCATGCGAAATGACATTGCGGCAACTCTTAGCCGGCTGACGGTCATTGGCGGGATCATTATCCCGATGCAGTTTCTCATCGGTCTCTTTGGCATGAACGTAACCGTCCCGGGCCAGACTCCGGAGGACGAGGATTCGCCTCCAGTCAACTGGTGGTATGGTATCTTGGGGGTGATTTTGGGTTTGATCTTTACGGGTTTGATCGCTGCGAAGCGGCTCCGGTTTATTTAGATCTTCGCGCCTGTCTGCGTGCATGTGGAATTCAGTAATGTAGATCGTTTGTTATGGGATATATAGATATATGTATGTATATAAACATATTCAAACAATTAAGATGGACTGCTACATACATATCTAGGATTTGTATTGGCATCGTGAATCATATGTATTGCTGCAGTACTAATCGATCGATAGCTCGAATATTCCTCTAGGCACTTTCCCCCGGTTCTACCAATGTCTCAACACCTTGAAGTTTCATGATCCCATGCACAAGGGTGCACTAGTGCAAGTCTACACAGACTAAATTCGCTCCAACCGCCTTTTTCTTCACGATAGACCACCCAGATCACCTCAGCCATTATGCAGCGTTCGGTGTCGAGCTAACATTGGTCGAATCTCACTAGTTCTATCTGGAGCGATCGTTCGAGACCGGTCAAGTGATGATGAGGATTGCCGATCGGCGCCGTTGTTTGGATGACAGCTGTTATTCATACAAGGCCAAAGCGCTATCCAGACTGTAGATCTTGAGGGGAAACGTGGGAATCGGCCAACGATGTGACTTATCATTACCTCCTCCCTCAACGGTGGAAGTGAAGACAAAGCCCTAAATTGGTCTCCTTCCCCTGTTCCTCCAGTGCAAAGTGGGGTGTGTTCTCATTCCACTCTTTTTACGGAGAGGACGCTGATTTATCCAAAATACTGAAATGGAGTCTGGTATACTGAACGGCGTTCTTGCCTTATTCATCCTTCGCATCATCTATGAATATTACCGCGACCGTCGCCTTCCCCCTGGCCCAAGACGTCTACCCTTCATCGGCAATATCCACCAGGTGCCGCAGGTGCTGCCCTGGCGCACCTTCGATCAATGGAGCAAGAAATATGGCCCAATCATGAGCGCACAGTTCGGGCGACAGACCATTATACTCATTGCAGACGCCGCTATTGCCCGAGAGCTGCTCGATAAGCGAGGGAGTCTGTACAGCAATCGGCCCAAACTGGTAATGGCTGATGATAACCTCGTGAAGGGTATGCATATTCTGCTCCGGCAATACGATGACCGTTTCCGACTGCATCAGCGAATGGAAGCCCCTGTGCTTAGTCCGCGAGCGTCATCCACCTACTATCCAGTTCAGGACCTGGAGAGTAAGCAACTTCTGCATGAGCTTCTCTCGTCCAATAACTTCGCTCTCCATCTCGAGCGATATAGCATCAGCTTGCTTTACTCCTTGACATATGGATTCCGGGTAGAGACAGGGGATGAGCAAGATGTGGAAGACGCGCGTCGCATCCTGCATAACTTCGTATATGCGTCTCGTGTTGGAACCTGGGCTGTAGATGCTCTACCTATGCTCAATTCCTTGCCAAAGTTCCTGGCACCGTGGAAGCGGATCGGTGAGGAATTGTTCCAGATCGAGTCAAGCCTCCATATGCGGAACATGAAGAAAGGTCTCGATAGCCACGCATGGAACTGGTCTAAGGAGTTCTCGATCTCGAAGCAGGGGCAGTTGATGCCACCACTGGAGCTTGCGTACGATCTTGGCATCCTGACAGAGGCGGGTCTTGAGACCACCTCGACTGTCATGAAGATCTTCGTCCTTGCGACTGAAGTGTATCCGCGATTTATCGCTATAGCTCAACGCGAAATCGACCTCATAGTTGGTCCTGACCGTCTCCCAACATTATCAGACAAGGATAATTTGCCGTACATATGTGCGGTAGTGGAAGAGACTCTCCGATGGCGGTCCATTGTGCCCGGGGGCGTACCTCATGCTGCTAGGAAGGAGGACACCTACATGGGCTACCGTATCCCTAAGGACGCAACAATAGTTCCCTTACATTGGTCAATGAGCCTCAATGAACACGAGTTTGACAACCCGCTCGAGTTCCGCCCAGAGCGATGGCTAGCAGGGTCGGATAACGACCGATTCACCAACTTCTTCGGATACGGCCGGCGGATTTGCACTGGAAGGCATATTGCGCGGAATTCCTTATTCATGCTTGTGGCACGCATTCTCTGGGGCTTTGATATCAGACCACCTACTGGACCGGACGGCCAACCTAGAACCGTGGATGATATGGATTTCGACTCGGGGTTTGTATCTGCACCGGCGCCGTTTGAAGCAGTCTTTGAGCCGCGTAGTGAGCATGCTCGAGAGATTATTGAGAAGCAATGGGGATCTACAGAGAAGGATATCAATACTATCATGGATTCAATCAAGGAGAAGCAAAAGTCCATCGGACTTGATGTGCGGGGTTGATAGGTTTACACATGAAGCATTAGGATGTCGTAAATTATCTATAACCTTAGCAGGGCTAGAACTTCTTTAACGTTTGTCAACCCACTGTTATAATGTGAGTCATTACAGAGTTTTTTTTTCTTAGAATAGTTTGGTTTGGAAGAAGATTATCCCAGATTTATGCAGATATGATAGTCAGCAACAGCATGTGTGGGTGAATTTCGCGCATAATCATGCCCAACGGACATCATTTGCAAGAACTACCAGTCATCCCTTCTGTTTTCGGGAATAACCACATAAAACAAACATCAGGAACAGGAAGCTTCCCTAGAGTATATTGCCTTTCATTCACTAGCTATAACCGCGGTCGCATGGCCTTGAAATAGGCACCCACAGTCGTACAATGAACAGCCTTGCTCATGCCAAACCTCACTTCACAATCAGTTGAAAACGTTTCACATCACGATTACTATCATGACCAATACAAACGATATGTACCCGACATCAACCACCCTAATACAAACGATCGGTCTTCGAGAGATGTGCCAGGTCAACGGTCGTCACTTTAAACGAAGGAAGGGCACAGAGGAGTGGATCGAGGACGAGCCGGAAAACACTTCTCTGCCACCTATACAACCACAACCGTTGTATCTCTCTCTTGTCCACGAGAAACAGGGTCCAGATGAGCCTCTCCACTGGTCCCTCTTCGTGGCCCCCGAAAATGAGCCTGGATGGTTATATCAACTGACTGGTGATGCAGAACACATGACCTATGAGCCTTCTGATGGAAAAGTCGATATCACTAGCTCTGAGCCGTTTCTGACCTTGTATCAATTGGCTTCTCTGACAGAGGGCCAGGCGATGGTGGTAAAGGCTATTACCGATCACGAAACTCCCCCACATGCAGTTAATCGACGAGAAGTTAAGGAGAAGTGTCAGGGATGGGCGGTGCGTGTTCTTGGTAAATTGGTTGAAGAGGGTATTGTGTCAGCTTTCAAGCTTGATATGGCTAAATCAATGATGCAGCCTGTCTGAGAGGGAATGGATCAGGAGTGGAGCTAAACGGTCGCTCAAGGATGAGGAGAACGGTGCTGGATATGTGCCTGCTATATGTTCTGCATCGGCTAGTCTCTCGCCGTTTTGGGCGGTACGTATGTTCCACCTTTCTACAAGGGTAGCTCGTTCGTTTCTTATTCTCATCCAGGCAGTCAGAAAGTCCAACATTTCCAGATAATGGATTGACATTACACTATCGTAGGATAATGAGCAGCTCATATATGAAACCCATGGATTCGGCTGCCCTAGACTTGAGAAAACCTAGACTAGTACTTAGAACTAGATTGCGTTAACGAGCTGTAGTATGTCGAAGGTGAATAACGGTAAGATTCATTCAGCTATGTGTCATTATGGGTTCAAAGGAGCACATCATTTCAACTGAGGCATTGTCCTTCTCCAACGCCCCACCCAAAACAGACGACATACTTAACTGAACAGAGGCGTAAGAGAGATTCTGCCTTTTTAGTTCCAAAATGTTCGGATTCTCTACGTTTCATTTTCCTGCACGAGATGTTTTCCAGAAATCTCGCAACCCCTAGGTACATGGCCGAGTATCATTCATCCAGGATTGACTAACTACCGCAACCGCTTTATTCTTACTAATGTAACGCTTCAATGATGGTTCATTACAGAGTTGCGCCATTTTAGCCTACATGATTCTGAGATGGCGGCAGATTTGCACAAGGTTATGTCTCCACTTACTCTCTTCAACAATTCCTTCGGCACTCCGTATTATGTTCCTATCTTGCTATGCTTGACAAGTCACCGGAATAATGAAATACCATGGAAGAAGTAACAAGTGGACAGAGTTACCTTGGGGAATATCCGAAGACCGGAGAGCCTAGCTTCGCTTTGCAATCAACTATCGGCTATGTCTGCCGACAGCATGACACTAACGATGGGCGATAACAAGGACCCTCCGGGAATTTCGGGGTATCCTAATCAATAGGATTTAGCGATATGCTGACACTAATCATGAATGGAGTCAGCCAAGACGATTAGTACCTACTTGGCGTCGGGCTATTGCGACCAACGATAAGACTGCTATCAGACAACTAATTAAGAGTTGCCTATCTCAAGTATCGTGCTTGTGACTAATGCCAAACCCTTACTGTGATATAAAGAGGAAGATCGGCGCCATTCGAAATGAAGATGACAGACTTAATTCTCCTCCATGTTTCTTGGTACCCTCCTCTCGTTGGCGGCTGTCGTTACCGGCGCTGCCATCCCCAATGGCCAGACGCTTTCGCTCAATGAAATTCCTTACTACGTGAGCGGCATTCCTGTGTCCACTTTGCAAGGGCACGATGTCTCTGCATATCCTTCTTCTTTGGCAGAGGGTATAGACCTGGTGCCATTAACCGTCATTCGCGTAACTCCTAACACGAAGTTGGAGTCGCTGCTATCGGACTATGCCGAGCGCGATGATGTCTTCCAGACTGCTTTTCTACGTGCAGTCTATCTCACAGCGTCCACTGGTGATGCCATTGACTCCCAACTGAGCGGCTATGCGTCCATTCTCAAATCTTCTGGCACGGAATTGTTGCTGGTTGATTCGGATGTACACACAGCTTCAAATTCCACAGTCAAGGCCCAGTTAACCGAGGAGCTGCCGATTGGGCCGTATTTTGTCTCCCTGTATACCGGCGATGTGTTTAGAGCGTACCGGTTGTACCCTGACGACAACCTGGCTTTCATTCAAGCAGCAATCAGTGACGAGAAGGGAGGCGTCCTCCCCCTACCAGCGGTAACGGAAAATGCAATGACCAAAGATGTCGCTGTGCCGTCACGTCTCTATTATACACAAACTCCAGAAAAGCCATTGGCCGGTCTGAGACTGGGTGTCAAAGACATCTACCATGTTAAAGGTCTGAAGACGAGTGGTGGCAGTCGCTCCTACTATTACCTATACGGAACTCAAAATGACACTGCCCCATCCATTCAGAGGCTCTTGGACTTAGGCGCTGTATTTGTCGGTAAAACCGGGACTGTCCAGTTTGCTAATGGTGATCGGCCTACTGCGGACTGGGTGGATTTTCACTGTCCCTTTAACCCACGTGGAGATGGATATCAGGCACCTAGCGGCTCCTCCTCCGGTTCAGGTGTGGCTATTGCAGCGTATGACTGGTTGGATCTTGCTGTTGGTAGTGACACTGGCGGTTCAATGCGTTCACCAGCCGCAGTTCAAGGAATTTACGGCAACAGACCGTCTACTGGCGCTATCTCTCTGGATCACGTCTTGCCCCTCTCACCGGCCTTGGATACAGCGGGTGTCTTCGCAAGAAGTGCCTCACTATGGGCCCATACTGTGAAAGCTTGGTATCCTCATTTCCGGAGCAATTTTACGTCATACCCTCGGCAACTGCTGCTGGCCGGTGGTGGATGGGATGGTAAAGGCATCAGCCCCGAGGCCCATCAAGGTCTTACCACATTCGTACGGGGGCTTGAGGGATTCCTCGGAGCTAATCATACCATCGTCGATGTGTCGCAGCGATGGCTTGACACACAATCCCCTAGCACACCCACTCTGGAAGAGATGCTCAACCTGACCTATGCCACCCTTACTTCCGTTGATCAATTCAACCACCTAGCTGTTCCGCTCTTTGCTGACTATAAAGCCCTCCACCGCGGCCGCCAGCCTTTCATCAACCCTGGCCCATTAGCGCGTTGGCAGTGGGGTCAAGCCAATGGTGGGAACACTTCCTACGAGGCAGCTCTGCGCAACATGACTACTTTCCGGGACTGGTGGGAGAAGTCCGGGTATGGTCAGTCCGACCAGGCCTCTTGCTCCAAGACGCTCTTCGTCAGTGTGTACTCGGTCGGCACGACCGACTACCGTAACCAATACTATGATGCGCCCACTACACCACCACTGGGATTCTCCATCGGACGGATTGCGGTACTAGGTGGGGCACCTGAGGTTGTTGTCCCTGTGGGAGAGTCTCCATACAACAGTACTATCTCTTTGCAGACCGAGTATTTGCCGGTAAGTGTGGCACTGCAGATGGCGCGAGGGTGTGACCATGTCCTGGCTTCCTTGGTTGCAGGGCTCGAGAAGAAGGGTGTCCTCCGACCTGTGGGTACAGGCTCCCGGTTGTACTTTTAGTGAAGTGTGCGGGGATGAAGACCATGTGGAGTGACTAGGACAATGTACATACTAGGTAGAGCAGACGGATATATAACGAAGGGTAATGACAATTCGAAGTTACTGCGGACTAAGTATGGGATATGCGAAAGAAAGTTTCTGATAGACTGATAACTCAACATCATAGCAGCATGCAGAGAATCTCTTCATTTACAAATTATGTTCCACGATGATAAATATCCACACAGCAACTGCCACCAATGTCTTAACACGTCCAATGTTGCTGCCTGAGGCGGTTAACTGTACGCACCAATATTCCTCTGACCGCCTCCATTCCCGTGTTTGTTTCCCTCCATGCGATTTATTTGTTGAAGTCAACCGCCATTCGTCCTGTGGCCTGTCCCTTTCGCAGCTTCTCTACTGCTTCAGGTAGCCGGTCAATTGGATAGACTTCGCAAATTTGTTGAAGCTTCCCCCGCCGAGCAAAGTCCAACGCTGCCACCGTATCCTGTCGACTGCCCACCAAGGTCCCTTTGATTGTTAGATTCTTGAAGATGAAGGCATTGGGATCTCCCCCGATATTCATCGCACCAGTTGGACCCAGTCCGATACACATGACCACCGCTCCAATGCGATTGCCGACATATGATAACGCTGTTCGGTAGGCCGCAGGAGCTGTGACGAATACTCCGTGCGCCCCTACACCATCTGTTGCTTTAATCACAGCTGCGGCAGGATCGGACGTTTCCATGAAATCGACGAAGACTTCTGCGCCCATCTCCAAAGCCAATGCTCGCTTTGATTCCCCTGCGTCTACGACAACTGGACGCATACCCATCGCCTTAGCGAGCTGCACGCCCTGAATACCAACCCCACCGCCGCCGCCAGGAAATACAGCCCAGTGTCCCGGCTTCAGCCCGGATTCTGTCAGAGAGCGATAGATGGTGGATGCGCTGCACATAATAGGGGCTGCAATCTCATCAGGAACCCCATCAGGGATGGGCGATGCGTATCGGGCGGGAGAAACAATATATTGTTGATAGGTCCCTATTCCGTCAGTGACTGACGTCGCGAAACAATGCAATACGGCTATCAGGGGAAGGGAATAGTCCCCTACCAGGTGCCATCAAGCCAGCGTGGATAGCGGTTCGGCAATATGTCTCCTTATCTCCCCAGCACAATTCACACGCACCGCACGTATCGAGCAGTGGTTTGACGCCTGCCCGATCACCTAGCTTGAAGTTCTTCACATTTGCGCCAACCTTCACCACGATCCCAGCACCCTCGTGACCCGGAGAGCGAACGCCAAAAGTTGACATCGGCGGGGTTCCTAGGTCGCCTTGCATCATATGGAGGTCTGAGGAGCAGATACCGGTGATATTTAGGCGGATTAGTATGTCATCGGGTCCTGGAACAAAAGTTGTTACGAATGCGCTTCTACTGGCGCAGCATACGGCTTACCTGGCTCCGGGACCGGCACCATCTCGACTCTGACCTCGAAATTCGGACCTTCATTGACGACCACACCTGCCTTACAGTGGGAGGGGATTTCGTATTCGGGAGAGGGCATTTCACCAGGCATTTCCGCTGTAAATGGCGATATTCACCACGTGTTGTACGAACAAGATGCGATCGGATTATAGTAGCCTAGCACTACACAATTGGAGATATGGGAAGACATAGCGAGTACGGGAGCATATATACTTCACTGCTCAGCGGAATGTCGCCGCGATGTCCGAGTGCCCCGGCTTCCCCGCACAGTTGGGTGGAGTTCTCCATATTATGATATATCCGGATATCCGGACGCTACAGATCAATTGTGCGTTATTGTGCATGTCAAGTCGTGTTTAGTGTTTATACATTCACTCTAATGGCGTGACTACGAGGACTTGTGTCGGTGACTACGATGCCTGGAGAGCCGTCAAGATTCAACTTTTATTTCAACCGTCTCAAGGGGAACATCTACATCACAAAGGCTCGTCAACATATTCACAGTCATCCCAGTCAGTGGGGTATTACTCGTATATCCCCCACCAAACCGTATAGAAGATCAACAGCGACATTAGTATCGTCAGAATGCCTGCCCCCGCCCGATTAGCCGTGCTGGTAGTCATTCGACGGGTATGCGGTTGCGCATTTGCTGGCTTGATTCCACCACTAGGGTCTCCCTTGCTGGTACCCCCGTTGTCTGCTGTTAGCGGAGGATCTACACCCCCAACGAGGGTCGCTTGTATGACCTCCAGTGAAGACATCTGGACGCCCACATCATCACTCTCATCCCATTGGCCTGAAGTCCATTTCATACCGCAGGTCGAGTGATCGGAGCCCCCGGTGCATGTCCGCGCTGCCGCACTTGCTGAAGTGCGTAGCTTGGGCATCACTTGGTCAAAGATGAACGGAGCGACTTGAGCGGATGCTGCCATCCACCGGGCCAGGTACCCCTTGAACGACCGCTGATCAACTTGGCAAGTGTTGATGGGCTCACAGGCTCGTTCGTACAAGACATCATTATGAAAGTATACTTTCGTGGCGTCAAGGATGCGTTGCGTTCGTTCCTTCCAGATAGGATCGCCATCCGTCTGACTCGTTAGCCTGAGTTCTGGTTATCCTACAACAAGACATACGTACCAGGTTATACATGCTCGCGGCACCAAATAGATACACCCCGGAATTGTACGTCCACTGAAGGTAGTTGAACTCGGAACAATTCTTGAGTTCGTCTGCCCCATCCAAGAACAGATAATCATCGGTTATGAAGCCCACCGACTCCGTCCAGTCCCATGCTCGAATGGCCCAATCGGCGTATGTGTGGTTCCCTGTGTACCTTGCCAAGCGTGCGGCCAAATTGAAAAAGCAACCGTTGGCAATGGTGTTTTTGTAATGGTATCCGTTATTGAAGGTAAATATTTGCCACCTCAAACCTCCCCCGCACGTCTCAGGGCTCCATCGTGCGACCTGGGTGTTGAACACCGCTTGCACCATGGCTAACCACCCTGGCTGCCCTTCTGGTGGATTCGGAAAGTTTCGCTCGGCGGCGCTCATGGCTGCAAAGGCCCAGAAGGCCTGGTCGTCATTGCCTTCGGCGTGCGTCTGGTTGGCAGGCATAAACGTCGCATCGTCGCCTGCTTGAAAGGTCACAGCCTCCATGATCATGTCGTTCCACCTGTCGTCGCCCGTGTAATACCAGTAATCAATCAGAGAATTGAACATGGCGCCAGCTTCCCACCAATAATAAGGGGGAGGTAAGACGCCGGGTGTATCGCCTGCATATGTCGCGAACACGGGCCCAAGCCCGCCGCTTCTCGTCAATCTTCAAAAGTCCGTACTGTATAATAACGTAGATTCACTGTACCTGGATTCATGCCCGTGTAGTGAGAGAGCATGTTATTAGCGATCGCATAACTGGCCTGTTTCACCGATTCTGCTAGTGTTAGCAGCGTTCCAGCTCCACAGGGCCTGCAGCATCTTACCAGGATTATCTACATCCATATCTATAGCCTGGACGCTGGCAAGCAGCGCCAGGCTGAGACACCATGGTTTTCGCATTGTGAGTGGATTTTCAGAGAACAGACTTGACGGGCACGATCAATGGAAGAGCCTATTGAGTCCACCGACATTGTTATAATGGTCGGCCAACATTCCAGTGATGGGAATGCAGTGGTTGCGTGGAAACACTCGTTGAATGCCAATGCGATACTTGATGGAGCTGAGCCACCCACATGAAACCCGTCGAGCGTTCCAGACAATTTAATACAACACTTACCACTTCACAGGGTCAAATTCCATCCCCATTCCCGCCGAATGAGCCGAGGGGGTTCTTACAGATGTGGATCTATGCACAACATCAATTAATGAATACGGCAAGGCTACATTCCAGTACCACTTCCAAGCCACAACAACCTGGAACACCACGCGATGGGCGCCAATCTCCTGTCTAATGATGAGCAGTTACGCGGATAATGTCCGCCCCGCGCTCGGCTACTACATATGTCATTGCTTGAATATTCCCCGACGTTTCTAGGGGAAAGATGCTGGCATCGACCACTCTTAAATTGCGCGTGCCATGGACCTTCAGCTGGGGGTCCACTACTCCGCCCAGCTCTGCGGGCATCATGGCGCATGTGCCCACTGGATGGAAGTCGTGAAATAGACGATCTGTAACTACCTCCTTAGCCTTCTCCAGATCTGCCAGATCCACTGCCGCCTCAGGTACCCGAGCGCCGGGTTTGAGTAGCGAGCTAAAAGGCTCCGTACTAGCTATCCTGTCCAGGAACTGAGTGTGTCGGGCGAGGATTTCTAAATCTAAGGGGTGAGATAGATATTTGGGGTCGTAGACAGGCTTCTCGCCCGGGTTGGCCGATCGGATATGTATAGATCCACGCGAGAAGGGATGATTACGTAGGACCATGATGCTGATGTAGTTCTCGGGCAACGCCTTTGACAGCGCATAGATCATTGTATTTACCCCAGACTTTACATTAACTTGTGCATTGAGGAACATGTATTGTGCGGAGGCTGTCTGATCATCCTGGAGCATCTGTCGCAGGATGTTGTATTGTAGCTGCCGACCGCGCGAGACTTGTTCAGCCTGCAGGCTGTCCAGATACTTCGTCAACAGATCATCCACCCGCTCGCGTGGAATTTGTCCGTCGTGGTCAACAATTGGCAGATAGGCCACACTAACGGGCATGCCCGCCAAAGGACCAGCGCGTGTCTTTTCATCCAGCTTGACCAGAGACTGGATCACATTTGGATCCCGTGCGATATCTCCAGAGATTTGCCCCTCTGCCGCTTCGAAGTTAATAGTGGACATGCAATGATCCTGAAGATTCTCTCCGACTCCAGGTAGGTCGAGCACCACCGAGATATTGTGTTTTTGCAAGAGATCTGCGGCACCAATGCCAGACAGCTCCAGTAGCTGCGGGGAATTCAGACTTCCGGCACTGATAATAACTTCACGCGTGGCGGAGACCTCCAGTTGCTGACCATCTTTGGTCCGAATCTGAATCCCCGTAGCAGTGACCTGACCGTCGTCGGCTTTCGTCAGGGTCACTCGCTCTACCATGGTTTCAGTGAGCAGATGCAGGTTTTTGCGCTGGGCGACGTCCTGGGTGTAGTAAGTCCCAGCATATCCCCGTTGGCCTGTTTCCCTGTCAACTGACAGTGGCGGCGTAAACGGTCCCACGGTGCGGCCCGCGATCGGGTCTGCGTGAGTGTCCCAACCCAAGTGGGCAAATGTCTCATTCCAGGCCTGGTTGAACGGGGTATAGACATCAAGATGAGAGGTTGGGACTGGCCCTTGATTGCCCTGGTTCTCTGGCTTCATGTACTGGCCCAGGGAAAATAACGCACTGGTGGTCTCGCTGGGCGGCGTGTACGTATGGAATTTACGCAGATACGGAGCCATTGCATCAGGTCCCCACCCGTCGTTGCCGAGTGATTCCCATGCTGGGAAGTCACCGCGTGATGGATACGCCACCACAGAGAAATTCAAGGCCGAAGAGCTACCAACAATCCGGCCTCGTGGCTGGCCCATTTGACGATTGTTTACATGAACCTGGTGAGAGCGCTTGTCAGTAAGCGCCATGGCCCAGCCACGTCAAACACGACTGACCTGCGGCTCGGTCAAGTAGTCCCAGTCGAAATCCGGATCCCCGAACATGGCGCCTAGCAGGCCTGGGGTGTTGATGCGCGGGTCTCCCATATGATTAGGCCCGGCTTCGACAAGGAGAACAGTGGCAGTGCCATCTTCGCTGAGACGCGAGGCTAGCACTAGACCGCCAATTCCGGCGCCGACGATGATATAGTCGTATGGTTGTTCGCTGGCGATCATGGTTGAGGAGCGCTCTCTATTCTAGTACCAGACCTGGACTGGCAATTCAGAAACTGACGGACAGCTCTCTGAGTAACATGGGCCATTTTATAACTGCAAGAAACATGCACGAAACTTGGTTGCGTCGCTGGCAGACACTAGTCCAGCATAAGTAGAGGGTCTAATCAGATCAGCGGGATCCTGTCTTTTGTCGCCAGGAGAAGTCGATCCCCACCACCTGCCAGCGACCCAATGTCGATTAGTTCTAACGGCGGTATTTTATGATTGCACCGCATCGGGACGGGCGTCAGAGGACTCCGGGTGTTGAATTTATTCACTAGTGGCGCCACAGTCCTTACACGGAACTGACTCTATAGTGGCCTAGAGCCGTTTCCAGGGGTTCACGGAGTCTGAGATGAGAACAAAAAGAGTGAAGATGTGGGAGTGAGCCCAGCTTCTATAAGAATCTATGGATCGTCACGATCGGGTAGGTTCCGTAAGGGGCCACTGTTACCCCACAATTCATGAAAGCTCGGGAAATTGTGACAATCCAGTATGGGGCTGCGGCGTTGCACTGGATATCTGTATCTCGTCTTGGCTAATGCTACCCAACGACACTTTGGCAGGCAAAGAATGGCGTTGTCTATGGTAACAGAATTCCCTCAGGCACGCGGGTACTATCGGCAGGAGAGCCGATTCTTCACCATGGTTCCATCGCTCTATCGGCATCGTGACATACTCTATGTAGCGTCACCGACGATCTCTCGGGATGACCCGAACACGATGTAACCATGCAGTGCACCAACACTGTTGCTGGTAAGATTCGAGTGGATCGTGGTCGCTTTCCGAATGGGCTGTTCTGTTAACATGAGCTTCGAAAGTCGGAGATTGTTTGCCAAGGGGAGGGTGTCTTAAACCTTTACGGAGTATGTAAAACCAGCCCTTGCATATATTTCCTGGCTCGCACACTTCCGGGTGCTCGTCCATGATCCTCAACCGACCTACGGTATATAGGTTTCGCCCGGTAATATGCATCTCCGAGGTTTCCTCCCAGCGGTTGCGGTGCTGCCATTTGGCCTAGCTTCTGTCACCTCCCCTGGTGACACGGCTGTGATTCCTGGATGGCATCTGCAATCCGCCCTTCACGCATCGAGTAATCTGAATGAGCTCTCCCTTCCGACTGCTCAAAATGTTAGCTCCTGGTATCGAACCGGCGCCCGGGCTACTGTCATGGCAGGGCTGATTGAAAATGGTGTTTACAATGACACACACTTATTCTACTCCAATAATCTTGCAACGGTTGACCAGACTATTTTCCGCTCCCCGTGGCTATATCGCGAGGAGATCAGCCTTGTTACACCTCCGAAGGAACAGCATATATTCCTCGTCACTCACGGTATAACCTCCAAGGCGGACATTTACTTCAACGGAAAGCAAATTGCCTCCAATGCCACCCAACAGGGATCATACGGTGGCCATCGCTATGATATCACGCCGTTTGTGCAGACTGGAAAGAATGTCCTGCTGATCCAGGCTCATCCGACAAACTACCTCCGTGACTTTGCTCAGGGCTTTGTGGACTGGAACCCCTACCCGCCCGATAATGGAACGGGAGTCTGGCGGGATGTAGAACTCAAGCAGACCGGGCCGGTGTCGATGTCCTCGCCACGGATTCTAACGGACTTCATTGGAGTACATACCGAGAAAGTCACTGCCACCATTAACGTGGACATTGAAAACCACGAGGATCGTATTGTCAGTGGTGTTGTGCATGGTACCGTCCAGGTGAAAGACAATGCATCCCGCACGGTCGCGTTTTCTAAGGAATTCAAATTAGAACCACACAACAGCACGACTATCTCAGTGAATGTACTGCTGAAGAAACCCAAGATATGGTGGCCAGCCTCGTGGGGTAAACAGCCACTGTACACGGTTCAGGCCAAGACCACTGTCGGTCAGAATGATGTCTCAGATATCGCACCACCAACGCAGTTCGGAATTCGACACGTTACGTCAAGGGTTAACTCGTATAATGATACTGAGTTCAGCGTCAATGGATACCCGTTCCACGTGAGGGGAGGCGGTTATAGTCCGGACATGTTCCTCCGGTTCGACGTCGAGCATCTGCGGAAGATCTTCCGTTACATGCTGGACATGGGTCTGAATACGGTGCGTTTGGAAGGAAAACAAGAACATCCGGAATTGTATGAGCTTGCTGATCGCATGGGAATGATGGTGATATCGGGGTGGGAGTGCTGCGACAAATGGGAGGGATGGGACGTAAGTGGAACCCCTTACCTATATTAACTGCAATGGCTAACTGGTGCAGTACAATGATGAGGCGGACGGAGTCAAATGGACAGAGAAAGACTATCCGGTAGCCGAAGCTATAATGCTGCATGAAGCAAACATGATGCAGGCTCATCCCTCGATGCTGGCCTTCCTGGTTGGATCAGACTTCTGGCCCAACGAGAAGGCCACAGATGTGTATGTCAAAGCTCTGAATCGCATGGACTGGCCCAACCCGATCATTGCATCGGCAAGTAAGCGTGGCTATTCCAAGGTCCTGGGCCCGTCTGGCATGAAGATGGACGGGCCGTACGATTGGGTACCGCCCAATTACTGGTACCATGATAAGCTGGGGGCAGCATTTGGTTTCGGCTCAGAACAGGGGCCCGGCGTGGGAACACCCGAGCTGGGCAGTTTAAAGCAGTTCATGACTCACCAGGAATTGGAGAGTTTGTGGATGAAGCCGGAAGAGCCTCAGTGGCACATGGGTAAGAACGACTCACCTTTCGCACACCGCGCCCTGTACAACGAGGGACTTTTTGCGCGGTATGGGCCACCAACCGGATTGGAGGACTATCTTCGCAAATCGCAGATGATGGATTATGAAGCGACTCGAGCGGAATTCGAAGCATTCGCCATACGCCAGAATGCAAGTCGCCCGGCCACGGGGGTGGTTTACTGGATGTTGAACAGCGTCTGGCCCAATCTACATTGGCAGCTGTTTGATTATTACTTACGACCGGCGGGATCCTATTTCGGGACGAAGGTGGGTGGCCGTTTGGAACATGTCGCTTATGACTACGAAGCGCACACTGTGCATATCATCAATCATTCTCTGGACAAATTCGGAAAGCGTACTGTCACAGTGGACCTGATTGATCTCGATGGCAGATCTATGCACCATGAAAAGGTCGCTACATATACCACCCCAACAACATCGAAAAAGGTAACAACAGTACCGGACATAAAGAAGATCAAGGATGTTGGCTTCCTCAGATTAACCCTTCAGGACGCGCAGAAGGGCACCACGCTCAGCCGCAATGTCTATTGGCTCCCACCCAATACTGAGAGCCTGGACTGGGACAACTCTAACTTCTACACCACACCCGTCACTAAATATACCAATCTCACTGCATTGAACCAGATGCGTACCGCATCTGTGTCCGCAAGCATGAGGACGACCGCATCGAAACAGGGCTCAACGCTGGCCGAGGTGACGCTCGAGAATACGTCCGATGTGCCCGCCTTTTTTATGCATTTGACGATTACCGATGAGAAAGAACAGGAGCTGGCCCCGGTATACTGGTCTGATAATTATGTTACTCTTTTCCCGAAAGAAAAGCTCACGTTGACGGTGGAGTTTGAGGGAAAGAAATGGGTAGCTACGTTGACTGGTGCGAATGTGGAGAAGAGAGAAATCGGGCGGAGCTAGGCTATGATTGTGATGAGTAGAGTTGGGATAGACAGTGCCTGACCTTTTGGCTATTATCTCACTAGCAATTATATATCTGGCACCTATAGCTCAAATGCCCATATATACTCAGTGGATCAAATCAACTACATGTCAATAATAAACTTAGGGGTCAAAAGTCTGACTACACCCGCCATTTCGGCAAAAAATGCAATGAATTCAAACTCGATTTTCTCAACCAATTTAAATGATATCAATCTACAAGTTGATTATATGGATTCCCCATGTCAATACTTTGTATACCAGCCACGTGCTAGGCGTACAGCCTGAAGTCTGCGTGGCATAGAGCGAATAAGGCGATCTATGCACTCCTGAGGAATAGCCCACCAAGCAGCTTGAATACTCTCCCTAAATTGCGTCCAGTCAATCTGTGATCTGCCGCCTAGAAAGAGCTCTGGATAGAGCTCTAAAAGTTTCTTTTAAGCAGGTTCCAGAGGTGCTCAATAGGATTTAAATCAGGCGA